>NC_089821.1:303853909-304046218 GCF_035046505.1 Tiliqua scincoides
TGAATTCAATGGAACTGACTGTTGTTCTTGCACTAGTCGTCATGTTTAGATTAGAAATTTAAGCACAAATGACACCTTTCTCTCATTTTATACTGGCTATAGAGTTATCTTAGCCCCAAAGTCCAAAATGAAAAATCATGCCTGGACTGCTTTGGTAAAATGGGGATGGGGGGTACAGAGAGGGGGGAACGTGCAGGATGAGGAGTCCTCATTTTCTACTGCCAATCTGCCGCTTGCACCCTTTCGTACAAACGTCTCTGACAAATTCTATTTTGCTCCGTGTCAACACAAACCATCAACGCGGCTCAGCTACGGATTGGAAAATGAAAGCTTTCTGGCACCATAGACATTTTTTTCCATTTGCTGTACATTTCACCCTGGATTGATGTTTGGATGGTTTTTGTCAACAAATCCCATTCCAAGGCATTGTTGGATGATATATCCACTGTACAATGCAAGTAGCTTTTTAAAAAATATATATTCTACATCCCCCCCCCCCCCCGTCCAGCATTTCATAGAGTCACATTTTCATTTGGAAAATAATATGGGTATATCTCTGCACTAAGCACATTCATATGAACCTCCTCATTCATCTTCTGGCTTGTGAAGAACATTTGCAATAAACCTTCCGCCTTGCACGTTCTATGAACTTGTCTCTTTCCAGTTGCCGCGCATAATGACGTGTTTTCAACACTGGAATGCGGCTTTCAGCTATAGTACATATCAAGTGTATAGTGTGGAATCTAGAGATTTAACTGATGGCAATTTATTGGGGAGAACAAACACTCAAGCAAATTTTCCTAACTTGAATATTCTTGTCAAAGCTCCCGTTTACAGATGGGTAGCTATGTTTTAACTGTTAACGCAACATTCTTTTCCCAGCATTCCCAACATGCTGTGGGGTATAAGTGTTTGAGGGAAGTGCTGCATTTAGCTAGTGCTGCATTTGGCGTAGCTAGAGGGGGTGCAAAACACTAAATTTTGCAGGGAGCCTCACCACAGCATGCAAACATCCCCTCCCCCTCCTCTTCGGAGTCATTCCAGGTCTCTGTTTTACTCCCACTGCCCAGAATGGCTCCGAAAGGGAGGGGGAAGGGCCACTTGCACATCACAGTGAGGCTCCCTGCAAAACTTAGTGCTTTGCACCCCCTCTAGCTACACCACTGCACTTAGGGAATAAATACAGCTAGATAGTAGTTGACCCTATTGCTGCAAAAGCATATCAAGAAGTCTTTAGATATATTAACAAGTCCATTACAATCATGTTTTTACGTTTCAGAACAGGATTCAGACTCTTCAAAGTCAACCAAATTTGGTATTTGTTTAAAAGAAATGCTGGTGTTTTTTTTTGAGATCTTGCATGTAGCTCCAATTTGTTTGGACAAAAGTTGCCTGACACATAGTCAGCAATGAATGCTATTGCATGATAAAACACAAAGAGAGATGCTCTTAAAACTTTATGAAGATCTGTGGGTATGTCTGTAAAATGTTCCATAAAACAGTCATTTGCATTAAGCCCGAACTCTGATTCCCACAAATCTTCAGACCCTTTTTTTTATTTCCCCCTATGAATGAATACTATTAAAGCTCTGTGCTTGTAATGTTTAGAGAAACTTCCCCCTGTTTAACTTGTCATAGCTCTGTTTATATATTTATGCCAATGTGTATCCTGTCCTGTCACATGAGCTCAAGACAGAGAGCAGAATATTTGAAAACATATCCAAATATCGACCTAATGCAATGTATTGGAGATGTCCTTTCCCCACCCCAATGTGCTGTTCTGAGCAGATCTGCTGCTAATCAGAGAGAACATACACTTTATCCCAGCAAACACAAGATTCCAGTCTGACATTTAATGAGATAGTAAAGAATTGAAAGGTGGAGGCATTATAGGAGCCTTTCAGAGTTCTTTGAGAGTGTCATGTGGAGAGTGGTGATCTGGTTGACACTGTATATTTGGGCACTTTTGACAAAGTCCATCACCAAAGGCTCTTGATTGAATGTGGTGGTCATGGAATACGAGCACAGGTCCTTCTATGGATTGCTAAATGAGAAGTAGGAAGTAGGAATATTTGAGTAGTTTTTACAGTGGAGGAAAGTGGAGTTCTCCAGGATCTGTGTTGAGTCCAGTGCTTTTTAACTTGTTCATAAAAGATCTAGAGTTAAGGATAAATGTTGAGATGGCTAAATTTGCAGATGACACCAAAATATTGAGGGTGATAGAAAACCAAAGAAATCCAATACGATCTCTCTGGACTTGGTGAATGGGCAAACAAATGGCAAATGTGTTTCAATGTTAGCAGATGTAAGGTGATGCAAGTTGGGACAAAAACCCCAATTTTCTGGACTTCTGAGTTCCCATCGGTGTACGTGAAATTGGGTTTGTCCCAATGTACATCTTGGGGTACTGGTGGACAAACAAATGAAAAAAGACCCAGTGTGCAGTGGCAAATCTGCCATTGAATGAAAGGAGCAAATGCCCTGGGTGTGGAGACTTACGCGCCCCTAGGACCATGTGAACTCTCTGAGGCTCCTGACGCAGTCGGAAACTTCTAGTTTGCCATAAGCACAGTTTAAGACGTTCAGGAAGCCTAAGGAGGCTTTCCCGATGTATCCTGGAGTTGTGCGAGGCTCCATGCGCTCCAGGTAACTGGGGGGTGGATTTGCACGCAGCGGGTGGCGGCATCCCCTGGGGGCGCCATCGCGGACCATTGCCCTGGTGCGCGGTGCTGGGGAGGTTTGCGGCTGCCAGTGTGTGGCTGCTGTGAAAAGGCAAATTGCATGCAAGGGATTATCAGGCAAGACATTGGAAACTGTGAGTATTATGATGCTCATATAAATCGGTGGTGCAACCACATTTTGAATACTGTCTGGTCACCAAACCCCAGGAAAGATATTATAGAGCTGGAAAAAGGTGCGAAAGCGGTCAACCAAAATGATCAGAGGGCTTGGAACCTCTTTTTTTTTTAACCAGGAAAAGTACAATGTTCGGAACATTTTAGCTTGGAAAAAAGGTGATTGACAGCCCAATGCTAACTAGGGCCTATGTCAGTAGATATAATGTTCCACTGCCATAAGTCCTGTAATGGCTGTGTAAAAGGTGCATCGCCATCTTGCGCTCCAGTACCGTTGGTGCAAATGGCTGGAGGCTCCAAGTACCCCACCCCCCCCCCCAAAAAAAGCCCATCCAGGCCGCACTGGAGCAGGCAAGGTGGCAGCAGAGGGAGGTCATGCACCCTTTCACCAATCAGGGAAGGATTTTGGCAGGAAAGTAGGGAGGGCAGGAGGGATGGATCTTGGCGGCAGTGTAGAGCTGGCATGTTGTTGGCAACCTTCAGTCTCGAAAGACTATGGTATCGCGCTCTGAAAGGTGGTTCTGGAACAGCGTCTAGTGTGGCTGAAAAGGCCGATTCGGGAGTGACAATCCCTTCCACACCGGGAGCAAGTGCAGTCTGTCCCTGGTCTGTCTCCCTGGCTATGGGCCTTCCTTCTTTGCCTCTTTGCCTCAGACTGTTGGCCAAGTGTCTCTTCAAACTGGGAAAGGCCATGCTGCACAGCCTGCCTCCAAGCGGGCCGCTCAGAGGCCAGGGTTTCCCACCTGTTGAGGTCCACTCCTAAGGCCTTCAGATCCCTCTTGCAGATGTCCTTGTATCGCAGCTGTGGTCTACCTGTAGGGCGCTTTCCTTGCACAAGTTCTCCATAGAGGTAGAGCTGGCATAAGTCCAAAGAAACCCATTGACAGCCAAGTGGTTGGTCAAAAGGAAGTGAAAAATATTTTCTTACCTCTCCCAGGCCATCTGGTCGCCTTCTCCCCCATAGCAGGCTGCCATACTCCATTGGCAACACTGCATGCTATAAACTGGCAGGGGATAGGATTGGGCCCTGAGACTTATGCACAGTGTGGAGTGAGTAAAGAGATGATTTTCCATATTTTTCATTGTAATCTCTCAAGCCTCCCTCTCCCTGTTCAATTCTGGTTTCAGATTCTAGTTTGGGGGATACTTTGTAAAATGATGGAGGACATCTGCAGGGGAGAATTGGATGGTGGGGTTAGGTTTAAGGAACCCCCTTCTGCCCTCTGATTTGTCCCTTCAGATGTGCCCCTCCCAGTCCCTACATTAGCATTATGAAAGACAGACTTGCTAGCAGACAGCATGTAGCAATTTGCACCATCTGTAGAAGCTTCAAACTTCAGAATCTTCCAGGACACATTAATTATCATAAACTAAATGTTTAGGAATGTTAAAACAAACACTGAAAAAAATGTGTAGTGTTGGATGAACAATAGACAGGCCCCAGTGAACCCCAAGCCTCAAATACTAGTGTAAAAAGTCATTGGACATCTTTAGGAAAGGATATTGTGGGTAAAGAAGTGGCTCTTCTAGAAGGCAAGCTGATATGCCAGGAGACAACACAATCTACCCAGGGCTTGGTTGAAAGGCTCCCATTCACTTTGATGGACCTTTGACAGACCCCTGCTAATTGGGCAAGAGGTAAAGTGGTAACTATTGGAGATTTATCAGGGTAGAGAAACCATCACTATTCATCCCAGCAGACCATCTTTTCCAGAAGCAATTTACTGCCTGTTAAGTTTTTTTATTTTTTTTAATTGTGATCTCTTTGAGAGTATATACCCACATTTACATCCTTATATTCATTTTACATCCTT
This sequence comes from Tiliqua scincoides, assembly GCF_035046505.1. NCBI lineage: Eukaryota > Metazoa > Chordata > Lepidosauria > Squamata > Scincidae > Tiliqua > Tiliqua scincoides. The sequence continues at coordinate 303,858,579 of NC_089821.1, forward strand.
TTGCTATGTAAACCCCGTTGGTAACTTTTTGTTGCTGAAAAGCAGCATAATAAATAAGCTTCCCAGTGGATTGTGTCCCGAGTTAATTAGTTGAAATCTAATTAGATTTGGTTGCATTTGGATTTTGGGCCTCAGGTACAACCATCTCTTGCCATATAGCTGTTTTTCTCAAACTGTGAAACAGGTGGGTCACGAGTCAATTTCAGGTGGGTCCCCATTCATTTCAATATTTTATTTTTAATATATTAGACTTGATGCGACTGTGGCATGTGACAGCATTTGGGGAAATGTGTCAGATCTGTGCTTTTAACAGGCTACTCTGTAAATGCTTTTAACAATAGTAAATGGGACTTACTCCTGGATAAGTGTGGTAGGATTGTAGCCTAGGACTGTTAAAAATTTTTCCTTCTTGATGATGTCACTTCCGGTCATGACATCACTTCCAGTGGGTCCTGGCAGATTCTCATTCTAAAATGTGAGTCCCTGTGCTAAATGTGTGAGAGCCACTGCTATACAAGATCCAGCCTGATGCCGCTCAGCTAACTTGAATTATTTTCACACCCATCTAGCTCATTATGTTTGCAGGTGAACTGTAAATCTGCATTTGCCTCTGAACTGTGTAAATGGTCAATTTCCAACCTGCAGCTAGATCCTCAACCAAATTTGCCTCTCTCGTGCTTTTTTCCCATTAGCCCCAAAAGGTCTCTCTTTACAATGTTATGAACATCTTGTCCTTTTCATTCTATTTCCTAGACATTCCCTGCTGTGACTGCCTAGTTGGTAAGTTGAAAATTCTAACACATCTTAACCGTGGGGCATTTGTAGAACTGACTGGTGACTTCTCGCCGCTATGATGATTAATGGCACAGATTTGCTTTAAGAATAAAGATTACTTGAAATGATAGCACCATATAGTTGTAACTGAGCTATGAATCAGGAAGCCTCTGGTTCAAATCTCCTTTGTCTTGAACTTACCAGGTAGCCGCAGGCAAGCCACTCTCTATTTTGGCCTCATCTGCAACTGGGAGATAATAAACTGACCTGTCCTACCTGAGCGTTATAAGATTGGCAACAAGAGCATGCATGTGAAGCCACTTCAGTGCTGAAATGTGGCCCCTCATTTTAACATGCCATTCACCAATTGTGATGTTAAATGCTTGGCAACCTTCAGTCTCAAAAGACTATGGTATAAGCCTACAGCACCTGCTATTCCCAAATGGTCTCCCATCCAAGTACTGACTAGGCCTGACCCTGCTTAGCTTCCAAGATCAGACAAGATCAGGCACGTGCAGGGTAACAGTTGCTGCATGTTAAGAGGGAATTTTTATGGGGTGGGTACATAAATGGAGCAAAGTGTGGGGCAAAGTTATTAGCAGTAGGGATCACTCTCCTGTTTCTTGGTAGGAGTTTGCAGGTGTTTACCACAAGATTCCAGAGTGTGGAGAGGAAGTATTGCCCTCAGTCTGAAGTAGTTTTGTGCTAATGCCACATGATGACTTCTGTGCACCCTTGGCACCCATAATGGGGCGCTATTTTATTAAGCAAGCAAGCAAGCCAGCCAGCCAGCAAGTTATTTGTTTGTTTGTTTGCAAATGTGTACCCACTTTCTCTCCCTAATGGGCATTCAAAGCAGCTTGCAAAAATCATAAAAATATAAACATTATAAAGATCAAAAATTTAAAAAATATAAACATTAAAGGGCGCAATCCAAACCTGCGCTGGAGCAGGCAAGCCAGGAGGCTTGCGCTACATCCAACACAGGTTCGTTGGGTGCAGAGGCTCACCCACAGGCAAGAGGAAGCTCTTCCCCTTACCCCTGGGTAAGGGCTGCATGCCCCTATTTGTCTCCTCGGACCTGCGTCACCTCTGGAGGTGGTGCAAGTCCAAGGAGAGTTGAGCGACTTGAAGCTGCTGTGTTCTCTCTGGTGACGGGGGTTGGGATCCGGCATAACGGCCGGATCCCAGCCCCGCCCCTGACTCCCCACACGCCCACCCCTGGGGCTGCCCATTGCCTGCCCTCCCCCTGCCCAGTAACGCCTCTCCCGCCCCCTCCCCACACCCACCTTTGCCGCTTGCGTCGCCGCAGAGGCTTCTGCCTGCCTCCGCGCGTCAGTGCATCTGAATGCAACTATGCAGCTCCCACCCACGGAGGCACAAACGTGCTTTATGGCACGTTTGCTACCCTCCAGTGCCTCCTATGCCAGTATAACTGCTGGTTAGATTGCACCTAAAGTCTCCTATAACCAGTAAACAGCCTATACATCTCATTAAAAGCCAAAAGCAAGAAAAAAGCAGAAAACCAGCAGTTTAAACAATAAAAAAAAACACAGGACTACATCCACAATGGAACACCTTGTGCTGCAAAGGATTCTGGGAAATGTTCATTGGCAAGGCATAGATCAAGCCTGTAGGCCAGCGGTTTCCAAACTCCTGGAACCCATGACCAACACCACCACCCCCACTACAAACCAGCACATGGCTCCCAGAAGTGACTGGCAATGACATCCTCACCAGTTACATCCAGATTTGGGGACCCGCAATGGAGCTTCAACCAGCAATAAGAGGCCAGGGCAGGCTGAGAGCTTTGCCCAACACATAGCTTTTGTGAACTGGTGCTCTTCCTGCTGAGCTGAGCCTCCAGCCGGTATTTGGAGTGGAGCAGCATGGTCTCCCTCTCTGGTGCAGGTGTCTCATGGTGCCCCAGCAAGTGCATCGTGACATAATAAGAACCTAAGAAGAGCCCTGCTGGATCAGGCCAAAGTCCCATCTAGTCCAGCTTCCTATATCTCACAGTGGCCCACCAAATGCCCCAGGGAGCACACCAGATAACAAGAAGACCTGCAAGGCCTCCTGGGAATTGTAGTTTAAGAACATAAGAACAGCCCCACTGGATCAGGCCATAGGCCCATCTAGTCCAGCTTCCTGTATCTCACAGCGGCCCACCAAATGCCCCAGGGAGCTCACCAGATAACAAGAGACCTGCAAGGCTTCCTGGGAATTGTAGTTAAGAACATAAGAACAGGCCCACTGGATCAGGCCATAGGCCCATCTAGTCCAGCTTCCTGTATCTCACAGCGGCCCACCAAATGCCCCAGGGAGCACACAAGACAACAAGACACAACCTGCATCCTGGTGCCTCCCTGCACCTGGCATTCCAAGGTAGCCTACTTCTAAAATCAGGAGCTTGCATATACCTCTCATGACTCATAACCCGTGATGGACTTTTCCTCCAGAAATTTGTCTAATCCACTCTTAAAGGCATCTAGGTGAGATGCCATCACCGCTTCCTGCGGCAGGGAGTTGCACAGACCATTTACACTCTGGGCATTGCGACGCACAGTGTGGGAACCGCTGCTGTAGGCCTTCACATGAACTGAAAACATGTCCTATAGCACACCCAACACTCCCCTGTAGTTGTGTATTTTAAAGAAGCCTGGTCCATCATTCATTATCATGTCATTAAGGAACCCCTGACTGATGAGCTTCTAAGAAACAGCTTCTAAGAAACAGCTTTCCAGAAGACAGTTTGAAAACTACCACTGGAGAACTGAGCACAGAGCAGCTTTTTCTTCACCCGTTCAGACCGGGAAGCAATTCCACGCTGTTTGTTTCAGGCACGGTACAAAAAACATCCGCCGAAAAACGAAATAACATTTGAATCAGCTCTTGCAAGGAGGAGTTAGCGAACCAGCCACTGGCTGACATTTATTCACAGAGGGCACAAAGAGAGTAATTTTAAATAGCAATCGATTTAACAAAGGAAATGGAAGCCTGTTCAGAGATAATTTGCAAGCGGAAAGAAGGGCTTCGTTTTGAGGTGAATAAATCATTTGCTGCAAATAGTTCCCCCCAACTCTATTAGAGAACATTGATTCAGTTTCTCGGCTACTTTGAAATGATTTGCTCTTAGCACTGCCTTCTCCCTCCACACTTTTTGATACATTATTATGGGTTGCTTGCCTGCTTTTATGACTTTCTCTTTCCTCTGTGTGCCTCAGCATGACAGCTTAATTGTTTACTATGAATTCTGGGGCTAGTAATAGCAGCTAATTTAAATAGGCCAGAGTGAACAGTAGACCTTTAACCATAATGATCCAGGCCACCGTGTTTTATATTCCCCGTACCGACTGTGTCCATATACCAGACAAATAGTTATGCTCTATGCAGTATTTTAAATAAGCGGGGGGGGGGGGGATTTGAGGCATGAATTGGGTATTTGGTACAACTCTCCATCCTCAGATCGTTTTATAAAAGGATCCTATTATTATAAAATGACAAAGCGACTTACACAAAAACGGCCACACCGGGTCAGAGTCATGTTCTCTCTAGTTCAGCAGCCTGTCAGTAGTTTTTGACCCGACAGTGCCTGAGTCAGTTCACAAGCAGGGCACCTTTGTGATTTGCATCCTCTGTGGTTAATTCTTGGCATCTTGTTGTTAATGCCACTGTCCCTGGAAAAACAACTGCAGGGCAGCTGCCCCCCACCCACTTCAGCCCTCATGATGATAAGCCGGTGTGGTGATTTGTCTGATGTGGGTCTGAAGAGACCTGCGTTCAAATCCTGCCTCAGCCATGATACTTGCTGGGCAGCCTTAGGTTAGTAATTATTTCTCGTAGCCTGATCCTTCTAGCGTTTCGGCAACGATTCCTGCCTTAACGCAAAAACCAGTCACAAAAACCACACGCTGCTGAAATGCCGGTGGGGAGGCTGGAGTGGCCTCATGCAATGCAGCGGGTCAATTCAAGGACGGGTTGGCAGACAGTATGATGGGGCAAGGGTAGGGCAGAACTGGGAGGGCTCAGGCATTACAGAGGTGAGAGTGAGTGGCACTTAGTGTGGGCAACTTGCGCTAGATGAAGAAATTGCTAAAGAGCTGGCACAGGAGACCCATAGGAGACCATGGCACAGTGGAGTAGGGTAAATCGGACTTTGACTGCAATCCTAACCACACTTTCCTGAGAATGAACCCCACTGAACAAAATAGAACTTACTTCTGAGTAGATGTGGTTAGGATTGTGCCCTGAGTCTTATTTCCCTCTCCCATTGCATCATGGCACTCTCCCACATATCTTATCACTAGTATCCTTAAAACAACCCCATTGGGTCCATCAAAATTATTATACCCATATCACAGGCATGATGACTGATGCCAAGAGACAGTGGCTTGCCCACCTAGCAAGTTCATAGTTCAGACAGGTGTTCAAGTCTCATAGTTTACATTCCCAGTCCCTACAATCTAAAACTGTTTACTGTTTAGATGTAATTCGAAACCTTGGTTTTGTGCACTCCTTGCTCTTTTCCCCCTTTCTTTCCCTTTTCCCCACAGTCAGAATCTTCTTGTAGTGGGTAGTAGCAGACATGCTTGCCATTGTGTCTGAGCCATTAAAAGATGATTTGCACATCATTTACCTGCAAACCAGGGTGGAAAAAAAAATCATACTTTGATTCTAGTCTTGCTCCTGGTTTGTGGACCAACTGTAGTTGGCACTAACCACGGTTTGCCAGGTTGGCCACAATGGTAAGTAATGGTTTGCTGCTACCCACAGTTAGAAGTTTCTGATCCCAACATGCAGGGGGAGTAGTGCATATGTAAACCCGAGACTCATGTCTACTCATGCTTAAAACACTATGTCACATGAACAATGCTTTAGAGCAGGGGTGTCAGACATAAGGCCCGTGGGCCCTTGGAAGCAATTTATCTGACCCCCATTATAATTGGGCTCTCCCAGCTTGATCACTGGGCTCTCTTAGATCTCGAAAACATGAACTGAATTAGCAGATTTTCTCCTCTGTCATTTGGAACTAATTTTTCTCTGTGTGAGAACAAATGTGCTTATTTCTGGCTTAATGATGTCACTTCCTACTGAATAATGTCACTTCCAGCCCTCAGTAGGCACCATGAATGTGAACTTCAGCTCTCTATATGAAACAAGCTTGACCCCCCCCCACTTTAGAGTTACGTCTGAACATGGCCTAGATTGCCAATTATACATAAGTGAACATCTGAACAGTTTTGTAAATCCCATTAAATGCATCATTAAAGTCAACAAATTAATAGAAAATAAGCACTGAATTTTTTTTTTTAAACCCAAGCATTTCATTAAAACAAACCAATAAAAATTCTTCCTTGAACAACCTCTTAAAACACAATGTACATGTACTGATGGTCACTTTTAAGTCAGGTTATAAATAAACCACTCTTAATGAATTCATCTATCTTTTGATTTGAGGGTGTTTGGGTGGGATTTTTTTTTTCCTTTTAGCCTGAAAGGCTTGGACGCGACTTGCTCCTGTTTCAGGCAATGAAATGGTAATTTCTTTATAGGCTGCCAAGAAGCATTAAATAATTTGTCTAGCATTCAGAAGTATTTAAGCTCTCATGTTTTGCTGAAATGCATTTAAAAAAAAATAAATGCCAGCAAGGATATCCAAGTACATGCATTAATTGTGGCAATCCTATTCTTGTACATAATCAAACCCTTTCAATAGTCCATTAGATTTCATTATTGTCATTCAGTCTCCTTCTGAAGGGAGGTGGATGTTATTGCTATTGAACCAGAGCGTGCGCAAAAACCGTTTTCAAGGGCTTGAGGCTGGAACAACACATGTGTTGGCGCACCTGGGTCTAGGAACATTAATGCCTGTCGCATAGTTCCAGATCAGCAGAATGACAGGTGTGACGAATAGCAGAGAAGTGACATTTGTAAGAGGGGTGCTTAAACCTTTCCCCCCTGTTGCCTCCACTCCCGTCAGTAACCCCCACCCAGAAGCTAATGTTCTGGTTGTGTGTTTGGCTGGCACAGCATAATGGAAATCAGCTAAGGAAAAATGATAGGCAGGAAAGGGTTAGGCTCTCCTCAACAGCTGTTTCTTCATGGCATAATCTCTCTCTCTCTCTCTCTCTCTCACACACACACACACACACACACACACACACACACACACATGCACACTTCGGTGCTTTGCAGATGTTTGGCAGAGACCCTGGTTCCTAGAGCTAAAACATGTTTCTCCAGCCTAACTCTAGCCAGGAGAAACATGACCGGGAGCACTGCCTATGCATGACTCCCCAAAAAACCAGCACGCACAGCCTTTGTGCCATCACAAAGCACTTTCCTGTGCTTTTGTGACAGTGGGAAGGCCTGGCACACCAGCAGAACATACTGTAGAACATACGCAGCAGCCTATGGTGAGGGGACAGTTGTAGAGGACTCTTGAGGGCAAGGGGATAAAAGTTCTCAGGGTAACAAAGGTTCTCTAACCCTGGTGAAAGCCTCCGTTTTCCCTGTTTTGCTGGCATAGAACCAAGGAGAGTATGGGAGATGGAAAGGGAGAATGGGGATAGGATATGGTTGCACTGATCCTGTCCCCATTCCATCTCCCTCCCTGCCCAGAAACACAACCTTGTTCCTTCCCCTCTCTCCCACCGTTTATTCATCTGGTGCTGGTAGAAGTGACCTTGTCACTGGACCACATTGCACTGGTGGCTTCATTGCTGGCAGAACCGGCAAGTGGAATGATGTCACGCAGTCAGCACTGGATCCAGGTTCTTCTGCTTTAATCCTGCCACAGCATTCCACTGGCAGAGATCCAGTTAGGATTGGGCTGACAGAACCGTGTCCCAAGTCACGACCAAGCAGCACTAATATCAATGAGACAAGTTAGTCATTACTTCAGTCCCATGACGTGCATGGAACTTTCTGGACTGCCTTTGGATACAACCCACTTTGTGTTCATTTCAAGCATACGTACTTACAGCCTAATCCTAACCCATGCTGGAATGGGGAGACTGGCTGGCCTGCCCCATATCCAATCAGGGTTTGGACTGGCTGCATCTAACCAGGGGCAAAGGGAATTCATTCCCCTTACCCCGTGTAACGCTGCAGCAGGTTGCACAGATCTGAGCAACCCAGAGCTGCTCTGGGCTGCCAGGAGCAGGGTTACGATCCAGCATAAGTACTGAATCCTGGCCCCACCCCCCCTCAATCATGTTCCACCCATGGCCCACCCGCCACCCACTTTCCCTCCACCCTGGAACACATTCTTCCTGCCCGCCCCCCCAGACCCCCACACTGGCCTGACTCGGCCGATGCAGGTGGACCTTTTGCACCAGCCCCACAGGGCTTGAGCTGGCCTCCCTCCTCACTCAGTGGTGCCAACATTCCTTCTGGCATATTTGCAACACCTCTGAACCGGCGCAAGGGACTTGCGCCAGCCTATCGCCTTTTGTGGATTGCGCCCTTAAGCATATATGGAATTATGGTAGGGAATGTAGGCTATGGGATGGACCAAAGGTTTCCCAGAAAAGGTAGGTTTCGAGAGGGGATGTGAAGGAAGGAAGGGCGGTGGCAGCACATAATTGTTCTGGGAGTCATGAATGTCTAAGCTTGTCTGGCACAACCTTAATCTCATGCTTGCTTCTTTCCCCGCCTCTGTCTTGCCTTTGCTATATCCCAGCATACGAGCAGCCCGCCAGCATCGTGCCTTTGTTCCTGGGAATCTTGCTTTGTACAGTACTGCTTTTGGTTGCCAGTCTCTACTATAGCAGCACGAAGCGAGATTTCAAAGTCTTGGAAGAATTTCACTCCCAGCTTGTGATTGTCTTTCTTCAGATGAAGCACGCTGCTCTGAAATGTTGGACTTGGCTGACGCGGCAATAGGCAGCCATACATGTGGAATCGTGAAGGGCTGGAAACAATGGCCTGTTCTTCTTACACAACATCTGAACGCATTAAAAAATGGAACAGAGTGCAAATCTCTTGCAGAACACCTTCTTGTACAATAAGAAAACCGTCCACAGTGAACACTTGCTTTTTTGGGTTGCATCCATTTCTTTCCATAACACAATTATCTTCCCCTCAAAATCTCAATTGCAATTAGTGCCTCATTGTGTGAGATCCTCCAATTACTGATATTATTATTCTTTATTCACTGCTAACTATGTGTGGGAGCCACAACAGGATATCATCAAAGCATTGCCAATCACACGGAAACAAAACATCGTGAACTAAACCACACGCACAAAAGACTGCTCTTCAAAATTGCTAACTTTGAAACAATCTGTGTCTGATCTTGCTTACGGACGGGTGCGTGCCAACACACACCACGGCATGTGTGTTAATCTTACTGAAACTTCTTGCTTCCCCTGAGACTCCTACTCTGTTTATTCAGAGCAGGAACTCTGAAACTTACCTTAAAATTTTGCCCTCAGTGAAACAGAGGGTGAAATTGAGGGCAGAACTGTACCATGCTTAACTATCCCATAAAAGTCAATGGAATGTAAATTCGAGCAGGATCATGTCTCTTTTATATTTGAGTCACATTTTATGGTTGAGGTGAAGCAAGTGAGAGTTGTATACATGTAACCTTACATTTTATCCTTGTGGTTCTTTGTAATCGCCCTAGTAGTCTATATAAGTTTCACTGATGCATAGTCGTTTTAGCCTTTCCAAAGGGGCCAGGCTAAGAATTCAATCATGCAATTAAAATAACAGAATTGCTGACCTCCTTGTGGTCAATTAATGGCTTCATAAAATACAACGTTATACTGATGAACTAACTGAATTTTTTTATAAACAACCATGGAAGGATAAATTCTCCACAGGTATTTTTTATGCCATGTATAACCTAATAGAATTTAAAAGAGTGTCAGTAAACCCAAACACCATTACCTTCTGAATTGTGATAAAATAAATTTTTAAACAATGCTGGTGTTGATTTTCTTACCGACATTATGCAAACCAATCACGTATTCTGGAATCCACTGAACCCACATAATTTATGGTGCAAAAAAACCAAAAAAAACCATGCCTTCTCTCTTGATCATGTCAAAATCTACTACCACTGGACACATTGGAAATTGGCAAACAATTAGTTGCAGTGAGAAGTCCTTTATTCCAAGCTACCTACTACATACCTGGGAGAACCATCCACTTGCAGAGGGTGGAGAGGAACATTTGCCTATGCTGATAGACCATTATAACTGTGTTAATTGTGTTTGATTCTGAGTGACAACTGGTTTCATTTGGGGGACTAAGCTGAAGTTGTTTTAGAAGCAACACTGCCTGGTTATTGGCTATTCCCCATCTTCAGTCTGCCACTTCCATAGTGAGGCCACTTCTCTCAGCACGTACATTTTGTTTCTATTTGTAAAATAATTAAATTATTACAAAAACACTATCAGTTTCAGGCACCATTTCCTCCAAATTTCATGAATCTTTCATCACTTGGAGAACAAAGGGGGAATAGCTATAAGTTTTCAGATCTCCTGAGAAATTTAAGCCAGACCTTGTGTCCACTCCATGCCTACTCATACATCCAACATCTCTGTTAAAAATTGGTCAAGGAACTTACAGAGGAAAGGACTAAAGGGGGGCACTTATCCCAGCTGCTAATCTGAGACTCGGTGACTGCTGGGATACGCTCGGAATCAGTTCAATAATCTCAGTTGCGTTTAACAGGAAGAAGAGACAGAAAATGAATGTTCAGCTTTCTGACCATTCAGCCACATATCAAGGGGACATGACATAGAATTAACCTTCCACCCCCAGTTTCTAGTTTCAAATCATGAAGTGTGGAGACTTTTCCAATGTCTCTTATATCATCATATCTCCCAAGGGATGCTCTACCCCAACTACAAGTGGACACATTCTCACCAGATTTGCACCTCACTCTCAAACGGAGCCACTTTAGAACAAAAGAACATAAGAGCCCTGCTGGATCAGACCAAGGGCCCATCTAGTCCAATTTCCTGTATCTCACAGTGGCTCACCAAATGCCCCAGGGAGCACACAAGACAAAACTTGCATCCCGGTGCCGTCCCCTGCACCTGGCAATCAGAGGCAGCTTGCCTCTAAAACCAAGAGCTTACACATACCTACTATGGCTTGTAAACCGTAATGAATTTTTCCTCCCAGAATTTGTCCAATCCCCTTTTAAAGGCATCTTGGCCAGATGGCATCACTACTTCCTGTGGCAAGGAGTTCCATAAATTACCGTAGATACTCGCCTATAGTACTAAAATTTTTGCCAAGTAATCAAGCTCTAATTATCACTTCGCCATATCTCCGGGTCAGTCAGAGGGCAGAGCCTTTCAACTCTGAAAAGTTTCGTTTCTAGGCATCACTCATTAGAAGCAATGCAGATCATTTGTTTCTACAGCAACTTCACTGGGAAATTCCAGCCAAAGTTAACCTTTTATTCTCCTTCCTTCGTTCCCTTCTGCAAATGCTTGCAAAGCAGGTCTGTTTTTTTCAACACCAGGATGGGATCCTCCTTTCCATTTGAAGCAAAGTCCCAGGCTATAATTCAGTGCACCATTATTTAAGAATAACACCCATGGAAAGCAGTAGGTCTACTTCTGAGTAAAAAGGGTTGCAAATATATACAGCTGCATCTCTCTGCTGTGAATTGAATTGCACACTCTCAGTCATGTGTTATGGGTTATGTGTTCTACGTAGAGCTTCTGGCTTAACACACCAGATACCTTAAAGGTGGATTTGATTCATGGTTCTCCTGCAGTGGTTGCCAACCTTTTTCACTTGCATAGCCCTTGGCAGCCATTTCCATAAATTGTACCCTTCATATTAGCAAAATAGTTGTAATAATACAAGCCCTCATCTCCTCTCTATGAAAACCCAGACTTCATATATTGTCTCTTTTCATCTGTTTGAAGAACAGAAGACTCTGTCTGCCTTTGCACTGTTTTGCACCAGAAGTGTGCTGAGAAATTCTGGGTGATTGATCACTTTCCATATTATGTTTCAGCTTTTTTACTGTGCTGGTTTTCTATCACTGGTTCATACATGAATTGATGACCAAAAACTAGCTATTGGTGGGGCTTTCACAGCCAACTAGCTACCTCCCTCCCTGCCTTGCTGGTCCTTGCAAGGCATTCCTGTCTTACAAGGCATTCTGGAGCATGACCTGCCTTTTTCTGCCATTATTCCACTCTTTTCCAAGTACCTCTAAAGGTTATGTTGAGTGTCCCTGGGAGCACATGAATACCAGGTTGGGAACCATTGTTTTACTGGTATGTTGTTTACAGTGCACTTACTCTGATAGTGTTTACAAAAAGGTGGTGAAGACCAGAATTTAAAAAGAATAAAAATGTATCTTATGATCTTTTACTATGTTTTTAATAGAGACTACAGCTCTTAGGTAATAATTAGTGGCAGATTATTTTTCAGGATCTGGCCTCGGGTAAAATCAGACAAAACTACAGTCAGACACCCCCCCCCCCTAAGTTTAACCCCTGACTTATCCGAGGGTCATAGAAAATTCTATGAATGTTGACTCAAAACCTGCCCTTGACTTATCTGTGGGATCGACTTATGGGTGAGTTTCTTTGGTGATTACACGCTGGATGAAGAAATATTTTCTTCTGTCTGTTCTTACTCTCCCAACACTTAACTTTCGTGGATGTCCCCTGGTTCTGGTGTTATGTGAGAGGGAAAAGAGCGTCCCTCTATCCACTCTGTCCATCCCCTGCATGATTTTGTATGTCTCAATCATGTCCCCCCTCAGGCGCCTCTTTTCTAGACTGAAGAGGCCCAAATGCTGTAGCCTTTCCTCATCGGGAAGGTGCCCCAGCCCAGTAATCATTTTGGTTGCTCTCTTTCATCAGTGTCCACGCCACACACAACACAGTTCCAACAAATGCCTCTTTCTTTCTTGTCTTGCCATTTTTGACAAGACTGCTGCTACTGTATTTTAGACGTGTTCCATTTGGTTCAATGTGGTCACTGACCATGGGATGTAATCAAAGTTGCAACAAGGAATGAATGTGAGAGTGCAGAACCACAGAATCAGGCTTCCTGCATCTCACTACCTCTTCCTATAAATCTATTCTTAAACTCCTTCTTTACCAGGAAACAGTGGATACTCTGGGTTGAATCCTGGGATGGGAAAAAGGGTGATCTGATTTGTAGGTGAGCTAAACTCTCTTTTCAAATGCAAGCATTCCCCACAAAATATATGGCTATTGAAATGAACACTGAATAGAAGCCTGAGCACCAAACGCTGTGTGTGTGTGCTAGTGTGCTCCCTGGGGCATTTGGTGGGCCGCTGTGAGATACAGGAATCTGGACTAGAAGGGCCTCTGGCCTGATCCAGTGGGGCTGTTCTTATGTTCTTAAACTACAATTCCCAGGAGGCCTTGCAGGTCTTCTTGTTATCTGGTGTGCTCCCTGGGGCATTTGGTGGGCCGCTGTGAGATACAGGAAGCTTGACTAGACGGGCCTGTGGCCTGATCCAGTGGGGCTGTTCTTATGTAAAAGTAGCCTTCATGGATAGCAGCATCATAAGGAACTTTTACAAATGCAGACTGACATTTTCAAAACAGTGGCATAGCCCACATTCTTCCTTATATGGGTTGCACCATAATGCAGCTCGCCTACCTGTGTCAATTACATGAACCATGTGACCTTCTCCTGGAATTATCCCTGCTGAGACAAAAAGCTCTTGTTTGCATAGAAAAAATATGTATATGAAAAGTTATATTTTTAGCTGTCATTTTGTGCATTACAGCGATTGAGAATGAGAAAGGGCCAGCCCTCCCACCTCTGAAGGATTGGCACATAGGCATTCTATAAAAATGAGGTTAGGCCTCTCAAGTTAGGTAAGATAAGTGATTTTAAAAATGGATTAACTTCCTAGGTCGGCACGGCCCATATGGCACACCAGGGAGAAAAGCAGAATAACTCCTTTAATTAATACCCTAAACCAAAATATAAAAAATTAGGAACTCCTTCATACTGTGTGCTGTACTGACGCTATGATTTAAGCTGGGAAAAGTGTTGATTGCTCACTCATTCATTGCAACTTTGTTCCTTTTCTATCAGCCACAAGTTGCAAGGCCCAGGAAAAGCATTCAGTATAAAGCTATTTATGCAAATCGAGTGTTATCCGAGTGCCTGGCCTGCCAGTAAGGAACATCAGCACAAATTGTCTCGGTAATGAAGTTCCCTCTTCCATTACCAGGAAGAGCAAAGGCAATGCAAGCCCAAAGGGCTTTGGTTGTCCTCAGTGACATCACCATGTAGCTGAATCCAATTGGCTCTGGTACTGTGTCATCTGTGATGCTTGGTCTCCGCGTCAGACAGAGGCCTCAGTGACGAAATCAAAGGAAGCAAGACACAATCTTCAGACAAAAATATCACACCATCTCCATTTTCCTCTTAGAGCCCAATCTTATCCATATTATCCAAAAGTAAATCCTATTGTAGTCAATGTGACTTACTACCAGGTAAGTATGGATAGGATTGCAGCCTCTGTCTTAACTAGGCTTGCCCAAAGAAGTGTTCTTAATTAAGGTAGAATAGTTCTCTAGTTCTCACTGAATCAGTAAATCTGTGTCTAGACGAGGGCTTTCCAAACCCTGGCCTGGGGGCCAGATCTGGGGTTTGGGAAAAGCCCTCTGCTCCATGAGTGAAGCTTACCATTCCGCCTCCATGCTGCATTCATTCCCAGTAGAACTAGGCACCACAACACTCTGGGAAGTCACATCTGCCCAAATGTCCTATAGCACAGCCTTCTGGGATGCTGGGTAACAGGAGCGACTGCCCAGAGCATCCTGATGCTCAGGTCTACGCAACGTGAATGAACAATGAACGAACATGAACGCGTTCATGACAATGAATGCGGCATGGAGACGGAACACTAAGCTCCAGTCCGAATGGGGACCGTTTTTTTGAAGGACAATGGTGGCAAGTTTGGCAACTGCTAGTCTAGACTGTACCAAGTTCATCTGCAGGCAGGAGCTCACATGGTAGTACACCCATCCAACCATTCCTGAACATGAAAACAACCATGTTATGGAGGAAGCTAGGCTACTTCTTTACACTGGAGAAGAATTCCATTAGGTGAATCCCCAGCTGCAAGCTGAAAGTATAGAGCCCAGGCACAGGCGTTTAGTCACAGCAAGAACTAGGCCATGAAAAGTGCCCCTCTTACAGCCTGTGATAAGGTAGCACAACTGAAGGGAAGTATAGTTCCACAACATTCCAGGCTACCATTGTGGGTATTTCAGTTCCTGTTTCTTAAAGTATGTCATTCCGTCTGTAAAGAGAGACAATATATAGACGCCTAAAAATCCATATGTATTCCAATGCAACAATCGAAATAAATGCCAGAGCAGACTGCATTTTCAGACAATTTATTTATATACGGCACTAGATCAGAAGCCCAATGCGCTTTCAAGGGGAGGGGACATTTTATATAAAACACATTCATTAGATACCAACTGTAAATTATACTAGTTTAGGCAGAGACTGGATCCAAACCTGTACCTCCCGAAGCCAGTGGAAGTCAAGCCGTTGGTTCAAACAAGAAGAACTGGCATTGGCATTTCGATCTTAATTGATGTCAAAAGGACCAAGACTACAATTTTCTGTACATAAGAAACCAACTTCCTGTTCAATTCTTATAAAAAAGCAGCACTACACATCTCTGCATGTGTTCTGCCAGATTCCCAGTCCAAGCTCCTCCTGGAGAATTATGCCCACTTTTAGCTAATTAGCTCCCCTTATTTCCTCAAAAAATGACCCTGGTTCTGCCCTGCACTCCTGCTGGACCCTACCACCAGGGTAGCTCGCCTGTTTAACCTACAGAGGTCCTCCTTCCTGCCAGCAGCCTCCCGCCACTACAGCAGCTCCTTGGTCCTCAGCAGGTCTTGGGCACAGCAGCCAAACACCACTCTTAGAGTCTCCAGTAGTTTCTGCTCCAGCAGCTTTCAAAGTCCTTTCACACATCAGTCTATCAGCAGTCCATTAGACATCAATTCCTCAGTCCATTAATCCAGTCTGTCCTTCCTCAAGCTTTCCTCCTTCTCCCACCCACAAACCCTTCCTGCCTCAGGTGCTCCTTATATCCCTGAGGGCCCTATTCCCTTCAAGTGGCTGCAACTGTGCAGCACACTCTGCTGGATGCCCAGGCCTTACCCTTAAAGGGGCCACTGCTGACACCACACCCTACCTCCTTGCCAGATCTTCCGCGATTCCAATACAGCATGCAATGACTTTCTAAGGTGTTGCATGCAATTTGTGCCCAACTAAGCAGTGAATAGACTCCAAATGACAATGCAAGGCAAGAGTCTAAATTATCAAATGGTTGTTCAGTAAGAGCTGAAATAAATGAAAAAAATGTGCCTTTGCTCAGTAGCGTCACAAGGGTTTGCATCACCTGGTGCGGGAGTCCAGTGCATCAACCCCATGATGGACCTTCTCCCATGCAGTGCCCAGGGTTATGCCCCAGGGGGTGGGCATGGTGATGCACCATTGCCCCTCCAAGCTGAGTTTATTTTTTTGGCTATAACTCTTGATAGAATAGAGATATTTCAGTGCCATTTGTTTCATTGCATTCTGCATGAAATTACACATTAACCGATATAGAACACGATGGTTTTATTTGATAATACCAAGATTTTAAAAATTTTGGCCAGTAGTAGTGTCAACCTGTATGCGTCACCCACTGTGGCCTTCACCCCCAAGCGACACAACTGCCTTTGCGACCCAAAATTTTTAAAAGCATAATTTGTTCAGAAATTCATATTCCAAAGCTGAAGATGCAAACAGACAAGGTGGCAAAAGATTCGTGATCACATCTCCCGCATTTTTTTTTCTTTTCAAAAGGCAAATGCAGTCACAGATATGCTTTGCCCTGTGAAGCAAACAGCAGCTTGGGGGGGCCGCATGCATGATGCAGATCAGAAAGACGGCATTAGAAAAGGGTTAAACCGCACCCACCAACGTGGCGTCCTGATCTAAACAGAAAGCTTCCCCTCCACAGCTGCATTTCCCCTTTTTAAAAAATTGCTCACAGATGTCCAAATAAATAAATAAATAAATAAATAAATAAATAAATAAATAAATAAATAGTTTATATTATTCAAACAACTTCAAATATTGTAAATAAATGCATCTAGTTCGGCCAGAATCTAGAACTTCAAGTTTTTGTGAAGAAAAGGATATCGGTTCTCATTCTGTAAATGGTTGGCACTCCCATCTCATTTTAAAAAAATGTATGTAAAATTTCAAACTTTTCATTCATTTTTGCAGAAACATTTCCTGGAGGGCAACAAGGGTGTAGACGACAACACCGTTTGAGAAGTTAATCAGTTCCTTCCTTCTGGCCCACCATATCCATTTCAGACAGAGATCTTTACCATATCGTCATAAAGCTTTTCCCATATTTAAAAAAGAAAGTTCACAAAAACACACACACACACACACACACACATCATAGGACATATATTTAGAAGCTGAAACATTCATTCTCTTTATACAAGTGATAAAGACAAGAGCTTGAATGTCTACAGGCAGAAAAGTACCTTTCCATTTCCACTTCATTTGATAATTCTCTTTCGGAACTGGCCAGTATGGTTGGGCCAAGGGTTGTTCTAGTCAGCAGTGGACCACCCAATTTACAGGCAGAAAGTCCCAAATTCCATCTTAGTATCTTCAGTTCAAAAGGGACTCAAGACTGCAAAAAATCCAAACTGCGCCATTTTTTGTTGCGTTTTTGACACGTTTGTAACTAGCATCAAAACCCAAACACAGACAGCGAAGTCTGAGCTTTTTTACTGAAACTAGTTGGCTGTGACCCACCAGAGGGATGAAAAAAGTGGACAGGGGAGTCTCCCATTTGTGGCCTGGCGTGTCTCTCTGAGTCGTGCATAAAAAATACCCTCCAGAACTGGCACTGTTTTAAGAGATTTCTGAATTTCTGTTTGGGCCAAAGTGGAGTTATGGGATATTCAAGGGGTTCTTAATATTCTGCCCAAACAGACCCCAAATCCAGACTCACATTCTGCTGGATGTGGGATCTGGTGGCAAATGTTCCACTGCATGCAGGGCAGGAGGTCTGGTCTAGAGGGTAGAGCCTCCGTCTGCCTGAAGATAACATCCACAAGGTCGCCAGTTCGAGGCCACCGGCACCGTGCGACCTTGGAGCAGCTGACAAGCTGAAGCCGAGCAATTCCATCTGCTCTGAGCGTGGGAGGATGGAGGCCAGAATGTGAAGCCAGATCGGAATGAAACACCTTGAATGTAGTCATTCTTGAAAGAAAGAACCTTCTTTGAAATTGTAAAAATCCCTATTTAATAGGGATTTAATAAAGCCTGCCTATGTAAACCGCCTTGAATAAAGTCTTGAATAAAGACCAAGAAAGGCGGTATATAAATACCTGTTATTATTATTATTATTACTATTATTATTATGTGTCAACAAGCAAGCACGTGCACCAAAGGCAATGTGGAAAAAGCTGTTCTCTCAACAAAGATACAGACTTGACCTGTACGCATATGTAAAGTCTTGGGAAACTGCTTAAATGTTGCTGATCTTTGGTTTGGAAGAGCAATAGAGTAAAAACCTATAACAGAAGTATAATCAAACACTGAACATGCTTTTAACAAGCAGTGGAAATAATAAAAGGACAGCAGCATTACATTTTGAAATATGGGAGGGTTTGGGGGAGTGTTCCTGAAGCTCATCAATGACAACACTGGGAAGCTGCTCTTGGAAATCTAGGGGAAATGCAGACACTTTCTTTCCCAGTGTACAAAATTACAAATCTGAGTCCTTTGGATTTTACAACCCTAATCAAACAGCTAGACTTGCAGGCATATTTAAGGAGATTAAGGAGAGGCCTTTGAGAGAGATCACAGAATTATAATTTTTTTAAAAAATGTGACAAGATTCTCAGTGGCTGACTCAGTAACTGATGTGTCATTGACAAGAATATCCACATCCATAATACTGAAAAATGACTGCGGAGACAGCTGATCCATCCACATGTGACAATTGGTGGTTCTGCACATAGGAAGATCTCCCATTCAAACCAAAAAGACATATTCAATAGGGCTTGGGAACGTGTACCAAGACGTGTAGCTATAATGACAACACGTACACAAGGCTGTTTATGATGAAACTCAAAACTGTGTATGAAGAAACTGCAGAAACAGGGTTTTGTATATCTGATGCCTTGTTGACCTGCATGGGGAGGCTGATGTGATTTAGTGGCTAGCTCCACCACACCTTGAACACTTGAGCCGAGTTCAACACTTGAAATAATTAAACTAATACACCAGCTATGGGTCAAGAATACCTGAGGTACTGAGGGTAGGCTTCGCTGGAGCTTCCCTACTTCTGTAAACAGCAGTTGTTATTTCAGAACAACCACCCTGAATCAACAGCCTCTCATAGGTCCTCAGCAGATCCAACACTTAACCTTGGTTTGTTTTCCTCAAATTATTATGAAGGCTTATTTCTGAAACAATAAAATCATGGCGAAAGTTTGGCTGCAATTTAAAATGGTTTTACAAGCCATGTTTGGCACTAATCTTGTTGCCCAATCCCATCCCCCACCATTGGCGTTATCGCAGCCACACCGGTGGGGTGCGCGTTGCGTTCAATGGTGGTGGGGGCGATCAGGTGGCCAGCATCCTCTGCAGGTGTACTATATAGGTGGTGTAAGTCTGAGGACGGAAAGGGGGCAGGGTGGGCCAAAAAGTGGGGGAAAGGACCTGGCATGCATGTCTGCCCCTCTGGCCCACTTCCTGCCCCTTGCCCTCCCCCACTCCAGAGCCTTCCTTCCCTGCTCCCCCACCAACTTACCAATACTTGTAGAGCTTCCTGGAGCCATTGCCATGTACACCATGCTTCTTGCCTTTTGCAGCAATAGCCCAGGAGCACATGACAGCACCTTCCCGCTGCCATAAAGGGTCTTTTGCTGCCGGAATGCAACAGTATTGGGCCGTGGCTAGGTTTTACACCATCTGTGCTAAGTAAATCATGTTTCCCTGCCTCTCCCTTTACAAGGTGTGAAGCATGTCTCACTGGAACATCCCTATACATGCCTTCTGCGACAGGTCTCGCTCGATAATGTCCCACTATAATAATGCCTTTACAAGTTAAACCATGGTTTCACTACATTTGAGATCTTAGCCAGAGTTAAGGCAACAAATCATGGACACTGCTGACCATGATTAAATATAGGGGATGGCATCCTAGCTAAGTTTTTCCAACAGTGCCAGTGCTAGTTGGGATGCCACTCTAGGTCAGCACCTGATATCTTTAAGCATGCTTGATCCTAAAAACAAATCCTAACCCTGTCCTGGCTTGGGTTGCAACTGACATCTGTAATAGTTGACTAAAAAGGGGAGAAGTACCCCAGTTCAAATATGAACTGCCTACCTAAATACACTGCTGTTTCTTTGATACACAGGTAGCTGTGCTCTGTAGCTTCTAATAATTGCACAACTCTATAAAAGCAACATCACAAACGAACACCAATACAGTAGAGACTATCATTAAGATTCTAGTTGCATATATGAAGAAGCAAGCATTATATATTAATTGCTTACAAGGCAAGCTGTTTACCCATTGCCTGTTACACTACATTTGACTAAGCAATAATAATATATTTCGCATGCCAACCTCAACGATGGAGCGAAGCAAAGGGGCACCCTGCAATCTCTCCAGGAGATCTACAGAGTACTCTGAATACAAAGCAATGGCTTATTTTCTTCCTCATCATTATGGAAATCTAGCAAAGTCTCTAACTAGCTACACTGTTCCATATCATCTCGGCTGAATCCCACAGGAGCAGAGTTTTATTAAAGCAAAACTACAAAATTCAAATTTGCAGCTTGGATACTAATCCAAATCATGAAAGTCCTTCAGATTTTTTTTTTTTTTTAATGAGGACTTGGGAACGTCTAGCGGCAGGGGGAGTGTTGAGATTAGGGCATGTTAAGGTTCCTGCTTTGATAAAAGGACTCACAGTTCATACCACTCAATTTTTAACATGTTAACATCTGAAACAGGACTGTTTTTCACCTTTTATTCATGAACACTTGTGAAATTTTGCTTCAGTTCTCTAAAACGTTTCAAAGACTGTGTCGGTATCGTAATTTTGAAGAGAGCTACCGGTTCATGTGACCATTAGACAGCTCACAGCACTGGAAAATCTTCGAGTTTATGGTTATGCTATAGCAGTGGTTCCCAAACTGTGGGCCAGGACCCACTGGTGGGTCCCAACCTGTTTTTTGGTGGGTTGCCAATGGGTGATGGAAAGATCAGATAACTAATTGCCTTAAGCCCTGAGGCTATTCAAAAATCAGATTCTGTAGCTGCTAATTTACCCTGAAAAGAGCTCAGCTCCTGCAGTTTGCAAAGATGCGTAAACAGAGGGAGATAAATGTTTTAGGATCTTTTTTCAGGTTATTTTTTCAGGTTATAAATAAAATATTATTTCTGTCTAGCTCTCTTTTTAAAAAAAAAGTCTGGTAAAGCTAGGTGAGTCCCAATAGAGAGTCATTTAAAAAACTGGGTCCCAATGCTAAACAGTTTGGCAACCAATGTGCTATAGGCCTGTGCTGCTATGTGCCAGTTGTGTATGTGGCTGATGCATATAACCAGGTGGCTGGGTTACAGAATGTGCAGAATTTTCAAGCACTTTCCTCCGCCCACATCTGCTAATGCATGGAGGATGTATGCAACCACTCCCAGATGTGTTAAAAATGTAGGGCTCACAGCCCAACTCTGCCCCCCCCCCCACTCCACAGCATGCAGCCACTAAGTACATGCGTGGGCGGAGGGAAGCAGCGGGGGCAGGGGAAGGCAGCGGTGCGATCCCCAAGATTGTGCCGCACAGGGGGGCTACAGGGGATCAGGTGCACTTACCCAAGCCTCCTGCAACCTCCCCAGGGTGCGGGGAGCCTGGCGCGACCTGCAGCAGGGCTTCCCGCAGCAGTGAAAGTAAACGCGGAGCGACTGCGCCCTGCCTCCGCTAAAGCGGAAATGGAGCGCAATCACTCCACATTTACTTTCACTGCTGTGGGGAGCCCTGCTGCAGGTCACACTGGGCTCCCCGCAGCCTGGGGAGGCTGCAGGAGGCTTGGGTAAGTGCACCCAAGCCCTTGCAGCCCCCCTGGGCGGTACGATCCTAGGGATCACACCGCTGCCTCCTCCCTGCCTCCAGGCTGCCCCACCCCTTAAGGGGGCAGAGGCCAGGGCTCACAGGCTGGAGCATCACAACGCCCCAGTTTGAAAAGCCCTGCACTAGTGTAATGCCAGAGGGTGCTCAAGAACGAGCAGGTCAGTGATGGCAGAAAGATTTAGCCAAGGAAGAGAGAACAGAACAAAGTAATGGTATGGAATTCACTCGTGTATGGGCTGGTTCACACATGTGTGTCCATCACTCGTTTGCGTATACAGGTATAACCTAACTGGGCTGGTTCACACATGTGTGTCCATCACTCGTTTGCGTATACAGGTATAACCTAACTGGGCTGGTTCACACATGTGTGTCCATCACTCGTTTGCGTATACAGGTATAACCTAACTATCACTGATTTTTCACCCACGGTTTTAACTCAATGAGATGAGAAGGGCCCTTTAAAGGGAAACGTCCCTTTTAAGAACAGACTCGCTTACCATTGGAGGCAGCAGGCAGACAATCACTCAATCTCTATCTGTCTCTCTCCAGGGGCTTAGAACAGTTTAGTTTCAGTTCACTCCGAGGCAAGCGACCCCTCCCTTCCTCCTGGAGCACACAAGAGAATGCTCCAGAAAGAGCATTTGCTCTTTCTGAAAAAGAGCAAATTTTCTCTGAAAAAGAGAAAATAAGGAGCTTTGCATTCTCTTGTGCTCCAGCGGGAAGGGAGGGGGTCACCTGCCTTGAAATGAGCTGAAACTAAGCTAACTAAAACTAAGGGGTCTGGTGCTCCAGAGGGAAGGGGTTGTCTGCCTGCATGCCACCCCTCTCCCACATTACATAGTAAGCGAGGCTGTTTTTAAAGGAGACATTTTTTTTCTTTAAAGGGCCTTTCTGAGTAAATAGATTTCATTTAGCCGCCTTGGGTGCCCTTCGGGGAGAAAGGCGGAATACAAATCAATCAATCAAATAAATAAATAAATAAATAAATAAATTTGACATGATTCTCTGCATCTGCAGGGATTCTGGGAATGGAACACTCATGGATGCTGAGACACAACCTGTACAGCCATCAGGTGTTGCAAAATCAACTAATGAGAGAGTATGATGCATACGCATATGTGAACCAACTATATGTGTTTTCTTAATGGCCATGTGCCTACAGATAATATCTCCTTAACAGAACACTTAATTCCAGATTCATTTTCCTTTGTTTAAACTTTTGCAGGTATCCCAATAACACATTCCTAACTGAACGTCAACTAGAGCTGCAAAATTACAGAATTATAAACCCCGCAACCTGCCAGGTAGGGGTAGGGGTATCCGCTGGTTAGATCATGCCACTCTTCTCCTCCTCAAAAGAAGTTCTTGATGAGGATCGTCCTAGCAAAAGCTCCTTCTCGTGAATCAGACTATCCAGGAGGTCCTCTTGCCGGTAGTTGTGATAAACCTTCAAAAAGGCCAGAATGGTAATTCCTAGCCAAGTCAGCCAGGCAGCCCACAGGCCAAACTAGAGGAAGAAAGAGAAATACCAGGTAAAAGGGAGATGAAGAGATCAAGCCACTTTTAATACTGTATATCTGCTGTATAGAACTCTAAGACAGTGTTTCATCATTGGTCCTCTGCTGTACCACTTCATATGGTCCACCTATTCAAAGTATCACTGGAAGTAACTGGCAAATACTACTGTTAATAATAATATTTTAATAGTATTTATATACTGCTTTTCAACAAAAAGTTCACAAAGCAGTTTACAGAGAAAATCAAGCAACTAATGGCTCCCTGTCCCAAAAGGGCTCACAATCTCAAAAGATGCTGAAGAACACCAGCAGACAGCCACTAGAAAAGACACCGCTGGGGTGAGGAGGGCCAGTTACTCTCCCCCTGCTAAATTAAATAGGAGCACCCACTTGAAAAAGTGTATCTTACCCAGTTAGTAGGAGTGACATCATAGCCAGTTACTTCTGGGTTCAGAGGCCAGATGCAACATGACAAACACCAGTAAGAGGTTCAGGGTGGATGGGAGAGCTTTTCTGAGCAGGAAAATTATGCTTTGGAGCCTCCTATTGCTGTTTGTTGTATCGCATTCCTGATCTTGCACATGCCTGGTGAGCTTGTTCCAAGGGATGATAAATAGGAAAGACCTTATTTTGTTGTATGGAGAAGTTTCAGAGAGTCCAGATCCTCTCTGGACATACCCCACCAGTTCCATGAACAGAGACACTTTTTGGACTGTCGCTTGACTTACCTGTGTGATGGCAAACTGGTCATAGAACGCTGAGTTTTCTAAATTCAGCTCAAGATCTATATCCTGCAATTCTTCACAGCTAAAGGGAGAAGACATTTTGGACAAGAGGGAAAGAAAAGAAAATCATCTCAGCAGTTCCAAATGACCTTTCCAAGCTTCAGCTGAATCAGACCTCTAAATCCTGCCCGGTAAAGCCTCTAGTGGCAAAAGCCTGCCACTATATATAACAAGTTGATGACAATATCTTCCCTTCTAAAACAATCATCCCGCTATCCTTGAAGCACAGATAAACTTTCATATTACGGTCCCAGCCACTGAACAAGCCTGAGCTTATTGCAGTTTTATCTCAAACAGAAATAACGGAGCAAGGGCCAAAATGTCAGGGTCTTTTCAAATACTTGGCAACCGTTCCAATTCTGCCCAATTGCTTACAAATGAAGAGAAAGAGATGCTGTTGGAATTTTTTCATCCACGTTCATAAATGAACTGTATTCATCTTTCCAGGCTATTACTAAAAGTATCACACACATCTATTTTAGCCATCGTACTCTACTCGCGTAATAATCACACCACAGATTTTCCTTGTTTCAGTTCAGAGGCTGTACATCTCTGACTACAAGATACCGGGAACAAGCAACACAAATAAACTGCTTGTGGCCTTCCCAAAAGCATCTGGCTTCCATGCTGGGAAAAAGAATGGTGGACAAAATGAACCTTTGGTCCAGCGGCGTAACTAGAGGGGGTGCAAAACATTAAGTTTTGCAGGGAGTCTCACCACACTATGCAAGCGCTCCCCCTCCCCTTTGGAGCTAGGTGTTTGACTCCATTTTGCTCCCCCAGCCCAGAATTGTTCCAAGGGGAGGGGGAAGGGCATCTTGCACACTGTGGTGAGGCTCCCTGCAAAACTTAATGCTTTGCACCCCCTCTAGCTATGCCACTGCTTTGGTCTGATCTGGCAGGTCCTTAATGCTCAGCCAAAAGTTTTCTAATGAGAGGCTTCCATAAAATGTGTGGGAATCAGGAGTAAAATGGAAGCAATGTCTTCCTGTCATAATTTTTCACCACTGCCGCCCTGTTTTGTGGATATGGCACCATTGCTCTTCCTGGGTGGCACTACTCTTATCCTCAGAACATGCCCCCCCCCCAAGACTATATGATAATGTAGCATCACTTGGAGAGGTTTCTAGAGAGAAAAAAATGGGAGAAGAACCGGTGCCACCACAGCGACCTGGGGCAGGTTTTGGCCCATCTCCCAATTTTTTTCCTCCCGGTCTTAGGAAAAAAAAGAAATCACCAAAATGGTGACCCATTTTCAACAGCAAAAATTGGGAGGGGGAATTTTTAGGCTCAACATAGATGCAGGTTCAGAGTAATACAGTTGGAGAAGGCATCATTCAAGGAACCAAGAGTCACTGTTGCACTTATCACAATAAATATTCTCCCAAACATGTCTTTTGAGCATCAGTGGTCCACACACCTATCAGTGCAGCAATCAATGCCCCACCTGGGGCAAGTATGACATTTTCCCACATATGCTATACTGCATCTTAAGGACAGTTGTGTCCATGCATTAAAAGCGCTACCTTCAGGACAGAAGTTCAGACTGAGTACAATGAACAGAAATAGATGTGCATGTCTGGTGCAAAACAAAAACAACAGACTGTGGAAAGCCCCAAGTCTTTATTATGGGGGGAAAAATTTTTTTAGGAACTTTCTCCTTCATTATGCCCCACCCACCAAATCAACCAAAGACACACCCACTGGCATCACCCTAAAAGATGCATCATGACAATGACCCCAAACTAATGAGCCTTCATTACCTGTTGGCATCCTCAGAGAAGACTTCCGAAGAAGGGAGCGTTTGGGTGTTTTTGTTTCAGGTGCTCCAGAGCAAAGAGTCGGTAAGATAATCTGCCTAAAGGTTTTGGTTTTTTTAACGAATAACTTCTAATTTACTTGGTGCTGTGAAAAAATTCCAGGGATTTTGAGGTTTCAGAAGGCCTCTTCTCTCTCTTGCCTTTCCCGTGTTGTCAGCCATCTTGGATGCTTATCCGAATATTCGATTAGTCAGGGTTTTATTTTAAAAAACCAAGACCATTTTAACCGAATATTTGAATAATCGTTGCAGCCCTAAACAGAACATTCACTATGGCATTTTACAACATATGACAACATGAGACATAAAATTGACGTTTTAACAGAACAGTTAATCTATATCAGTGTTTACCGTACCTCTTCACATGGTTCACCTATTCAAAGTACCACTGGGAGTAACTGACGATGATGTCGTCACCAGTTACTTCTGGGTTGGGAGGCCAGATGCAACATGACCCGTAAGAGTCTCAGGGTGTATGGGAGGGCTCTTTCAAACACGGAAAAGCATGCCTTGGAGCTCTACCCACTGAGCCGATTCTCCTATCGCTGTTGTGTCACGGTAGGTGTCCAGGGATTCCACAAGAACCACTGGTGGTATCCATACCACTGGCTGAGAAACACTAATCTATCCCATAAGACAAAAAAATGTCACTTTTCTACTTTGCTATTACCCGGCAGATAAAACAGATGCTTAATCTCTATTTTTTCTCCCCAGTATTAAAGTCAAAGAGCACCGGAATACACTGGATGATTTCTCAAATTCACTTTTAAATATAGCTTTGGTTTTTAATACTGTACAACATTAACAAATTCAGTTTGCAAAAATATATACGCTTTCCTGCGCGCTACTGGAAATTTTTTTCCACCATCAGGTTGATTCAAGAATCAGCCACATTGGACGGTACCATTCAGGTGGCCAACCATTGCATGAGGGAAGGAATGAGTACATCTCCCAACTCAGTGCATCATTCCCATCGGCACATAGGCAGGCACAGGATAAGCTGCTTCCAACTGCCCAGTTCAGATGATTCACCTCCACATAACAGAGACAACATAGTGCTCTGGGTGGAGGAAATATGTGTGTGCTATGTTCCTCCTCGTACAAAAGCAGCTGGTTGAGTGTTAACGCCCGAACCAGTCCAAAGTCAGGAGTAACAACTCACACAATACATTCAGTGCTGTGTCCTTCCACTATGTGTTGACTGTACAATTTTCCATATATTGTAGGAGTCACCTAACCTGCACATGACCTGCATCTTGGGGAAAAGATGTACAAATGTTTCTCCATTACATTTCTAGTCATCAGAGTGCCATATACTGTATGTATATATACTGAACAATGTTGAAGTGGATGGATATAAATTCAATGCAGCTATCTGTGCAGCACAGAAGTATCTCAAAGTTTTTAGGTACACACCTGTGCCTCTTGTTTTGAGGGTATAAGTGTCCCACTTTCAAATTATTCCTGTAATCTGGGCGTCTTAGGCTATGTGCTTAGTAAATCCCAACCATCTTGGGCTAAGTGTTTAGTAAATCCCAACCATCTAACGGTCCAAAACTATTGGGCCCCATCGCCAGCAGAACACACATTCCATAGTGGTGACTGCTGCAAAACAGCTATAAAGTGTGGGGGTAAGGCAGGTAAAATGGCAGGGGAGGCGGGGAGGGGTGAAACTGGGCTTAATGGGCATAGGAAGGCTGCAGAAGGGATGGATGATGTGTGCTGGATCCTATTCCTTCTGAGCAACCTCCCTGCCTACTTTCTCTCTTTGGACTTGCTCTAGAAAAATCACTAGTGCAAGTTTGAGGAGATCCAGTGTGGAGTGGGAGGCTTATGCAGAGGTAAGGTGTTTTAAATCCCCTTTCCCTCCTGAAGCCTCCCAAACACCCCCGCCCCCCACACTGGACACAGTGTACCTGTTTTGGGCAAGGCTGCAGCAGTGCAAGGGGGGAGGGAGAATAGGATTGGGCTGTAAGTCATGTTGTTGCTTATAAACTTCACCAT
The DNA here is from genome assembly GCF_035046505.1 of Tiliqua scincoides. Lineage (NCBI taxonomy): Eukaryota > Metazoa > Chordata > Lepidosauria > Squamata > Scincidae > Tiliqua > Tiliqua scincoides. The sequence goes on from NC_089821.1 coordinate 303,886,642, forward strand.
GTTGACTTCCTCTAAATCAAAGGCCCAAGTGTCTTCATAGACACAGGCTCTGGCAGTGAGTGGGAGGGGCCACTTACACAGTGCACTGCAGAGCCTGCAGTACTTACTGTGCCACCCCCCCATAGCTATGCCACTGCTTACAGGCACAGAATGTCCCCTACACAGCTAATTGCCACCTCGCTTGGGGAAAATTTAAAGCAAAGAATCAGCATCCGAGGAAAAGACTAAGGCTGCAATCCTATGCACACTTTCCTGGGCGTAAGCCCCATTGAATTCACATGAATTCAATGGGGTTTACTTCTGAGTAGACATGCGTAGGACTGGGCTCTAAATCCCTCTTTCCCCTCTGATGCAGCCCTGATCCAAAAAGCTCTGAGGAATCAAAAGTTCCATTCAAGTGTAGTTCAGTGCTAAGAGTGGGGAAAAGAGTCTTCCTTTCTTTGCAAGTCATACCTGTCCAGGTGACTTCCCAAGATGCACCTCTTCTCGTTTGCTTCCCTGGCACTGAATAGCTACATGCCTCCCATTTCTCTGCCTGCACATATCAACAGAAAGCAGCACCATCTTCCATACCCACCTCTTAGACAGGGTCCCTTTATCAGTGATCGCGTCACACCACATGTTAAAGCCAACGCTCACAATGGTGCTGGCGATGAAGATGACGAAGACCACAAAGGCACTGATCAGCAGGTTCAGGAAGGCATAAAAGAAAGAGCTGTAACGAGAACAGAGTGCGGGAATAAGAACAATAGGCATGTCTCACAAACTACATAAAGTGTGGTTCGGAATGAGCGGTATAGCTCATGCTCAGTGGTACAGCACATGTTAGCATGCAGAAAGCCCCAGGTCCTATAGCTGGCATTTCCAGGTAGGGCTGTAAAAACACTTAAAACATCTAAACAGCTGCACAGGTGACAGGACTGTATAGCTTGTGTCCCATCAGCTTTGCATACTGGGCCATTTTGCAACCGGACTGGAGTTGCAAAAACTGTGAATTGTCAAAGCATCTGACAGGCTAACTATTTTAATTTGACACAAGTCTACAGGGTTGAGCATAAGGACCTGTTTTCTCTCAAAACAGGCCATTGCTCCATCAAACTCAATACTGTCCACACATGGATCTCTATCTTCTCCTCTAGTTGACCCTTAGATTTCTAAACACAATATCTACTCTCATTTACAATGCGGCCAATCAATTACAATTGCTTTGGGCAATGCTCAGTACAATTCCTCATACATATTCAAAATATTATTTCACTGGGACGGTGTTTTGTTTTTTTGACATTGATGCAGAGAAATCTAGGTTTAAGGAAATCTCTTTCTCCCCCCCCCCCATACGATAGGTCATTAAAAAGCAAGGATCCTAATTAGACAAAATAAGAATAAGGATCAATTGATACAAGCATATTCATCATTCACTAACTGCTGGATTTCAACATGATCAGCCCTCACAAATTATTTGCCACAAAATTTGACAGCTCACATATTCAGCCAAAAGCCATAAAGTAATAACAAAGGGCAAGCATGAGTGTTTGAGAGTGTGTAAAAGGTAGACATATTTTAAAAATATATATTCCTATTGGAACATAGGTTGGACCTTGTTAAAACCAGCTTGATGGCAGACCTCTTGGACAGGGACCTCTAGACAGGAACCTCCAACTCAGCCAGGACCTCCAGCTCATTAGATCTCAGATAGCCCCAAAATCTGCTTGATATAGGACACAGCAAGGAAGAGCCAAATCCTATCCAACTTTAAAGCACCAATGCAGGCACAATGCAGGTCCCAAGGTAATGGAACCAACATTTTCTTACCTTGAGAAGGCCTCCATAACTGCCCCTTCACCACTGGATGTGGCATACACCCTGTCGGTATGGCTGCATCAACACTGGAAAGTTGGATAGGACTGGGTCCTATTAAACTTGGTGGGACTCAGGGCAGAACTAGACCTGATGCGAACAGAGCTTTGCCAACCATGGAGAGTGGCTATACTCTGTGGTTGAGTACCTGTTTTGCATGTAAAAGATCCCAGGTTCTTGACATTTCCAGGTACATCAAGCCCCTACCTGAAACTCTAGATAACTCTCCCAGACGCCATAGACCAGCATTTCTCAAAGTGTGGTTTGGGATCCACTAGGTGGGTTGCAAGACGCAGGAGAACCCATGGATACTATATACAGGTGGAGCCTATTTATCTGCATTAGTTCTGTTCCGTGACTCAGCACGATTAACAAAAAACGCATTGTGCTAAATTCCATAGAGTTAAACAAATATGCTGCAGCCTGACACTTCTGGATGGAAGGAAACTAAGGCAGTTGTTATCAATCCCCTCCGCTCCGTACTCAGCCCTCCCCGTTGCCAGTTTCTTTCACAGTTGGGATGCTGATCTTTTAGGAGTCCAGCCCTATGTGTTTCTACTCAGAAGTAAGCCCCATTGTAGTCAATGGGTAGTCATTGTAGTCAATGGGGCTTACTCCCAGGAAAGTGTGGAGAGGATTGTAGGCTATATCTCATGCTTTGCTTGGTGGGAAGACTTGTTTGTGTCCATGATAGCCTGCATCATGGGAGGGGGGGCTGCATGTGTCAATGATTGCCTGTACCACCTCAATGGGGGGGGGGATTTGGCAAACACTCCCAGGGTTTTTTAAAGCAATCCCCTCTGTTGCTATCACACCTGCCCCTGTGTGAGTGTGAGTGAGAGAGAGCTCCACCTTGCTGCATGTGTCCTAGCTACAGAGATTTTCACCCCCCCTTCCCCTCTTCAGCCTCTTTGCTGGCTCAGGGGCTCCAGGAGTGTTACTGTTCCTTCAAAAGGGGAACCTCTTCTAGGGCTCCAGAGCTATTTCCCTGCCTGGATGAGGCAGAGCCTTTCTGCAGTGTTTTCAGCTGCCTGGAAATGGAGTGAGATGCCATCGCAGGACAAAGGAGGCAAAGGTGTGTGTGACTTTACGTTCCCCCACCCCATTAGCATTGAGACAAAACTGCAGCTAAAAAATCCATGGATAAATAGGCTGCACCTGTATCTGGACTTTCAGAAGGCATTTGACACAGTCCCTCACCAAAGGCTGCTAAGAAAACTCCACAGTCAGGGAATTAGAGGGCAGGTCCTCTCCTGGATTAGGAACTGGTTGAGGTCCAGGAAGCAGAGAGTAGGTGTCAATGGGCAATTTTCACAGTGAAGAGAGATAGAAAATGGAGTGCCCCAAGGATCTATCCTGGGACCTGTACTTTTCAACCTGTTTGTAAATGACCTGGAGGCAGGGCTAAGCATAGAGGTGGCCAAGTTTGCAGATGACACCAAACTTTTCTGAGTGGTGAAGACCAGAAGAGACTGTGAAGAGCTCCAGAAGGACCTCTCCAAACTGGGGGACTGGGCAGCAAAATGGCAGATGCATTTCAATGTAAGTGTAAAGTCATGCACATTGGGGCAAAGAATCAATACAAATAGGCTAATGCAGTGGTTCTCATTGGGACCCACTTTTTAGAATGAGAATCTGTCAGGACCCACTGGAAGTGAAGTCATGACCAGAAGGGACATCATCAAGAAGGAAAATTTTTAACAATTCTAGGCTGCAATTCTAGCCACACTTACCCAGGAGTAAGTCCCATTTACTGTCATTGTTACAAGAATATACATAATAGTTTGTTAAAAGCACAGGTCTGTAACATTTCCCCAAATGCAGTCACATACCATGGTAGCATCAAGTCTAATATATTAAAAATAAAACATTGAAATGAATGGGAACCCACCAGAAATTGGCTCGCAACCCACCAAGTGGGTCCCGACCCACAGTTTGAGAAACACTGGGTTCTGAGCTGTCTGAGTTGAGCTAATGGGTTCTGAGCTGTCTGTGCTGGTGGACAGCTCAATGAAAGTGTCGACCCAATGTGCGGCAGCAGTGAAGAGGGCTAATTCCATGCTTGGGATCATTAGGAAAGGCATTGAGAATAAGACAGCTAATATTGTAATGTCGTTGTACAAAACAATGGTAAGGCCACATCTGGAGTATTGTGACTAGTTCTGTTCGCCACATCTCAAAAAGGATATATAGTGGAGATGGAAAAGGTGCAAAAGAGAGCAACCAAAATGATTACTGGGCTGCGGCACCTTCCCTATGGGGAAAGGCTACAATGTTTGGGCCTCTTCAGTCTAGAAAAGAGGCGCCTGAGGGGGGACATGATTGAGACATACAAAATCATGCAGGGGATGGACAGAGTGGATAGATGGACGCTCTTTTCCCTCTCACATAACACCAGAACCAGGGGACATCCACTAAAATTGAGTGTTGGGAGAGTTAGGACAAACAAAAGAAAGTATTTCTTTACTCAGCGTGTGGTTGGTCTGTGGAACTCCTTGCAACAAGATGTAGTGATGGCATCCTGCCTGGATGCCTTTAAGAGGGGACTGGACAAATTTCTGGAGGAAAAGTTCATTACAGATTACAAGTCATAGTAGGTGTGTGCAAGCTCTTGGTTTTAGAGGCAAGCTGCCTCTGATTGCCAGATGCAGGGGAGGGCACCAGTATGTACTCATAGGTTGTGCCTGTTGTCTTGTGTGCTCCCTGGGGCATTTGGTGGGCCACTGTGAGATACAGGAAGCTGGACTAGATGGGCCCTTGGCCTGATCCAGCAGGGCTCTTTTTATGTTCTTATGTAAGCCAATTTCAGATGAGTCGTGAGCATCTACCTCAGCCATCATTGAAAATACAGAGCTAAAAATAAGGATACAGAGTTGCTGGGCAGCGCAGGCTCCCAGGGTGAGACAGGCATAGTTCTTTGCCCTGAAGAGGTGGGGAGACAGGACACTGGAAAAGGGGGGGTGGGATGTGCGGTTGGGGAAAGATCCAAATCTATGTTCTGCGGTGACTTCCAAGCCAGAATGTTTGAATTATATGCAAAATACCAGCAGGAGCAAGCTCTATAATGGAAACTTTGATGGTGGCTTAGGTTTGAATCCTAAATTGATGACATCACTTCCAGCCATGACATCATTTCCAGGTTAATGTCATCACTTCTGGTGGGTCCTGACAGATTGTCGCTCTTAAAAGTGGCTCCTAGTGCTAAAAAGTTTGAGAGCCATTGGCATAGACAGTATGGAGCCGGACAGAACAATGGTCTGATTCGGTATAAGGCAGTTTCTATTCATTAAGACAAGTCTACATACACTTTCCCATCCTCTCCCCATAACGTTTAGTTTCTATAACATTACATGATGACACCACTTTGTATGTTTCTCCACCCACATAATACATGATTGACTGGCTGCTGCTCAGAAGAGGCAAGGAGGTTGTCACATAATGGCATGACACTGCATGTTCCAGGAACTACATATTATAGGGGGAAGGGGGGAAGTGGATGTAGACCTGCTGTTTCCAGCAGCAAATTTCATGACATGTGTCACAGACATTATTTATTTTATTCTGTTTGTACACTGACTTTCTCCCCAAGGGCACCAAAGGGATCCAACAACAGTTAAAGTATTGTATTGGCAACCTTCAGTCTCGAAAGACTATGGTATCGCGCTCTGAAAGGTGGTTCTGGAACAGCGTCTAGTGTGGCTGAAAAGGCCAATCCGGGAGTGACAATCCCTTCCACACCGGGAGCAAGTGCAGTCTGTCCCTGGTCTGTCTCCCTGGCTATGGGCCTTCCTTCTTTGCCTCTTAGCCTCAGACTGTTGGCAAAGTGTCTCTTCAAACTGGGAAAGGCCATGCTGCACAGCCTGCCTCCAAGCGGGCCGCTCAGAGGCCAGGGTTTCCCACTTGTTGAGGTCCATCCCTAAGGCCTTCAGATCCCTCTTGCAGATGTCCTTGTATCGCAGCTGTGGTCTGCCTGTAGGGTGCTTTCCTTGCACGAGTTCTCCATAGAGGAGATCCTTTGGGATCCGGCCATCATCCATTCTCACGACATGACCAAGCCAACGCAGGCGTCTCTGTTTCAGCAGTGAATACATGCTAGGGATTCCAGCACGTTCCAGGACTGTGTTGTTTGGAACTTTGTCCTGCCAGGTGATGCCGAGGATGCGTCGGAGGCAGCGCATGTGGAAAGCGCTCAGTTTCCTCTCCTGTTGTGAGCGAAGAGTCCATGACTCGCTGCAGTACAGAAGTGTACTCAGGACGCAAGCTCTGTAGACCTGGATCTTGGTATGTTCCGTCAGCTTCTTGTTGGACCAGACTCTCTTTGTGAGTCTGGAAAACGTGGTAGCTGCTTTACCGATGCGCTTGTTTAGCTCGGTATCGAGAGAATGAGTGTCGGAGATCGTTGAGCCAAGGTACACAAAGTCATGGACAACCTCCAGTTCATGCGCAGAGATTGTAATGCAGGGAGGTGAGTCCACATCCTGAACCATGACCTGTGTTTTCTTCAGGCTGATTGTCAGTCCAAAATCTTGGCAGGCCTTGCTAAAACGATCCATGAGCTGCTGGAGATCTTTGGCAGAGTGGGTAGTGACAGCTGCATCGTCGGCAAAGAGGAAGTCACGCAGACATTTCAGCTGGACTTTGGATTTTGCTCTCAGTCTGGAGAGGTTGAAGAGCTTTCCGTCTGATCTGGTCCGGAGATAGATGCCTTCTGTTGCAGTTCCAAAGGCCTGCTTCAGCAGGACAGCGAAGAAAATCCCAAACAAGGTTGGTGCAAGAACACAGCCCTGCTTCACTCCGCTTCGGATGTCAAAAGGGTCTGATGTGGAGCCATCGAAGACAACAGTGCCCTTCATGTCCTTGTGGAAAGATCTGATGATGCTGAGGAGCCTGGGTGGACATCCGATCTTGGGGAGAATCTTGAAGAGGCCGTCTCTGCTGACCAGGTCGAAAGCCTTTGTGAGATCTATGAAGGCTATAAAGAGTGGCTGTCGTTGTTCTCTGCATTTCTCCTGCAGTTGTCTAAGGGAGAATACCATATCAGTGGTGGACCTGTTGGCTCGGAATCCACACTGCGATTCTGGATAGACGCTCTCTGCAAGTACCTGGAGCCTCTTTAGTACAACTCGGGCAAACAGCTTTCCTACAACGCTAAGGAGAGAGATGCCGCGGTAGTTGTTGCAGTCACCCCTGTCACCTTTGTTCTTGTACAGCGTGATGATGTTTGCATCCCTCATGTCTTGAGGTACTCCACCTTCTCTCCAGCAGAGACAGAGGATTTCATGCAGCTCAGTGACTATGATCTCTTTGCAGCATTTTAGGACTTCAGCAGGGATGCTGTCTTTTCCAGGTGCCTTGCCAAAGGCAAGGGAGTCCAGGGCCACGTGAAGTTCTTCTAGGGTTGGTTCACTGTCAAGCTCTTCCAGCACAGGCAGGCACTCAATGTTGTTCAGTGCTTCTTCGGTGACTACATTTTCTCTGGAATATAGCTCAGAGTAGTGCTGCACCCAGCGTTCCATCTGCTGCACCCGATCCTGGATGACCTCGCCTGTGGCAGACTTCAGAGGGGCAATTTTCTTCTGTGTTGGACCTAGGGCCTGCTTGATACCATCATACATCCCCTTGATGTTGCCCGTGTCAGCTGCTATCTGTATCTCGGAACAGAGCTGGAGCCAGTAGTCGTTAGCACATCTCCTGGCAGTCTGTTGGACTTTGCTGCGAGCAATTCGGAGGACCTGCAGGTTGCGCTCACTGGGACAGGCCTTGTATGCTGCTTGAGCTCTCCTCTTTTCCTCAATGACTGGTGTCAACTCCTCAGAGTGGGCTTCAAACCAGTCTGCCGCCTTGTTGGTCTTCTTGCCGAATATGGACAAGGCGGTGTTGTAAACGGTATTCTTGAAATGTTCCCATCTGTTGGATGCGTTTGCGTCGGCCGGGCCTGGAAGAGATTCCTCAAGCGCTTGTGCAAATTCCTCCACTTTTCTCTGATCCCGGGTCTTGCTGGTATCAATGCGAGGTCTTCCTTCCTTTTTCGTGTGATACAGTCGCTTTGTTTGCAGTTTCACTCTGCTGCACACCAGGGAGTGGTCAGTGTCGCAGGCAGCACCATGATAACTGCGTGTGATCTTGATGCTGGGAAGGCTGGAGCGTCTGGTGAGGATCAGGTCGAGCTGGTGCCAGTGCTTTGATCTTGGATGTCTCCAAGAGACTCTATGTTGGGGCTTTGTGTTGAAGAACGTGTTGCTGACACAGAGACCGTGATGACAGCAAAACTCTAGCAGGCGTTGGCCATTTTCGTTCATCCTCCCAGTGCCAAACTGACCTAAGCAAGTGGGCCATGAACTGTTATCAGCACCAACTCTAGCATTGAAATCGCCGAGGATGAACAATGGCTCTTTTACAGGGATTTTCTTGACAGTGGTGGCCAGGTCATCATAGAATTTGTCTTTGGCTTCTGCTGGAGACGACAGAGTCGGTGCATAAGCACTGATGAGAGTGATAGGTCCTGCTGATGACTGGAGCTGCAGGGACAAAATTCTTTCACTTCCCACAGTAGGTGGGATGATGGATTTCAAAGTATACAAAAGATAAAATACATTTTAAAAATGATAAAATACAAAGAAAATGATAAAATAGAAATAAAAGCCAAGCAGCAGCAATAAATCAATTAAAACATTTAATAAAATACTAAAATAGCAGCTATCAAACCCTCTTATAGGCCATCAAAGACTCTCTGGAATAAAAATGCCTTCAGAAGGTTAACAATGAAGAAGTTATTCTCATCTCAAAGGGGAGGGAATTCCACAGAACAAACGCCACAACCGAGAAGGCCCTAACTCTGTTTGCCATTCCCTAACCTCTGTTAATGAAGGCACAACCAAAAGGGCCCTCTCAGATGACCAAAGGGAATGGAACAGATTGCATGGAAGAAGGCAGCCTCTCAGATATGCTGGTCTCAAGCCATAAAGTGCTTTGAAAACCAGCACCTTGACTTGGCCCAGAAATGAACCGGCAGCTGGTACAGCGATCTGACAGGGTCAAACCTCCAATCTCCAGGAACCACATTATTGTAATATGAATTTGATTTTAAAAATATATATTGTAGAGTAAACAGGAATGTTTCAGTTTTTTAGTATGAAAGATCCTGCCCTTATTTGAGCAAGAGTCTAGCTCATCTACTGCAGTTCTAACAACCCCTTGCAAAAATATCTCTAATCAGCTCAGAGCATCTTCTTAACATCTCCCGTCCTCCAAGGCAGGCTATCCGGTGCACGTAGAGAGGCATTCTCAATATTCGACAGGCAATATTTTAACACCTGCAGCCCAAAGGTTTGGGCCATGCTGGTGTTATGTTTAAATGCCCATTTTGCTGTCACTCACCCAGATCTCTGGAGAGTTTGGGTAAGCTAGACGGCACAAAATAAATCTATAATATCTCATGATCCCATCAGCATTTGTCTGATGAGGCAGGGCTTTGTATTCCCATGTGTGATGGGTTGCCAAAGCCAGAAATGAAAAAAGACCCCATCATAAATGATCAAATCGCTCTTCCCCAAGTTTCCCCAAAGGAGCCGCAGAATGGAGTGACCAATAGTAACATTAGGGGTGGATGATTTTCTTTTTTTTAGCATTGGCTTTTGGTGATCAGGTGTGGGGTGCAACGGGAGGAGAATAGGGTTCAATCAAGGAGACTGGGGAGACTATGATTAATGTATAGTGTGACCAAACCTGAGGGGGAAGGGGATTAAGGTTAGGGCAATCAGTATCTCATTTCTACAGGATGTGCCAGTTTCAAGAAGCCAGCAATTCATGGATCCATCCATTTGGAAGACCCAGCACAGGGAGATTGGAGCCCAATCCTAGGCATGCTTACTCAGAAGTAAGTCCCTTTCTAAGTCCATGGGGCTGACTCCCAGGAAAGTGTGGCTAGGATTGTAGCCACAGGCTGTGATTCCCTTGTGCATTTTCCTGGGAGTAAAGCCCAGCTTGACAGACTGCAATCCTATACACACTGACCTGGGAGTAAGCCCCATTGACTAGAATGGGATTTAGTTCTGAGTGGACAGGCCTAGGATGGGCTCTAAGTAGGCTCAGCCTGCAATCCTGACCACACTGACCTGGGTGTAAGCCCCATTGCCTAGACTGGGGCTAACATGCCGAAGATTGGGCTCTAAGAAGGCTCACAGCCCAATCCTGTCCACACTTTCCTGGGAGTAAGCCCCACTGACACTAATGGGACTTACTTCTGAGTAGACATACATAGGATTGGGCTGTCAGGCTGCAATCCGGCCCACACTGACCTGGGTGTAAGCCCCATTGACTAGAATGGGGCTTACTTCTGAGTAGACATGCTTGAGAGTGGGCTCTATGAAGGCTTAGGCTGCAATTCTGTCCACACTGACCTGGGAGTAAGCCCCATTGACTAGAATGGGGCTTACTTCTGAGTAGACATGCTTGGGAGTGGGCTCTATGAAGGCTTAGGCTGCAATTCTGTCCACACTGACCTGGGAGTAAGCCCCATTGACTAGACTGGGGCTTACTTCTGAGTAGACATGCCTAGAATTGGGCTCTAAGTAGGCTTAGCCTGAGTCCCGTCCACACTGACCTGGGAGTAAGCCCCATTGACGGGGGCTTCCTTCTGCGTAGACACAGCCCTCCCCCAAGGACCCCCCTCCGGGCCGCAGCCCCCCGGGCGGCACTCACTCGTCGTGGCCCTTGCAGAGGAAGAAGAGGGTCCTCCAGGCCTGGAGGGCGGCCAGCAGCAGGGAGAGGAGCCCGGCGCAGAGGCCGAAGCGGCAGGCGGACTCGGGGCCCCACTCCTGCACGGTGAAGCGCTGCCGCTCGGCCGTGAGGTTGGCGCTGAGCCAGAGGCCCTCGGTGAAGAGCAGGCAGCGGCCGTGGAAGTCGCGGCTGTTCTCCGACAGCGGCACCACCACGATGAAGCTGAAGAGGAAGGCCAGCAGCGAGCCCAGGCACTGCGCCAGCAGCGAGCCGCTCGGCGCCATCCTCGCCCGCCGGTGCCGGTGCTGAAGCTGCGCCGGGGAGGGAGGCAGGCAGGGAGGATGCGCACTGGAGGCGCCCTCCTCCTCCTCCTCCTCCAGCAGCTGCGCGCCCAGCCCCCGCGCCCGCCGCTCAGTTGCCCAGCCTGGCGGGCGGCGCAAGACACAGTGCCCTCCGAGGGCCCCCTGCCAGCCCTGCCGCCTTTCAGATCCTGGAGCTCCCGAGGGATGCTCCAAGAAAAGGAAAGCTTGCTTTACCCAGGGTGCCATTGGTCTGTGGAACTCCTTGCCACCGGACGCGGTGATGACGCCTGACCCTTGGCAGTGCCTCTCCAAGGTCCCCCTGCCAGCCCTGCCACCTTTGAGATCCTGGAGCTCCCGAGGGATGCTCCAAGAAAAGGAAAGGTTGCTCTACCCAGGGTGTCATTGGTCTGTGGAACTCCTTGCCACTGGACGCGGTGATGACTCCTGACCTAGATGCCTTTCAAAGGGATTGGCAGTGCCTCTCCGAGGTCCCCCTGCCAGCCCTTCCACCAGCTCCGGAGGGATGCTCCAAGAAAAGGAACCATCTCTTTAGTCTAGGGAACTCCTTGCCACAGGATGCGGGGACAGCCTCGATGCCTTTCAAAGGGGATTGGCAGTGGCCCTCCAAGGTCCCCCTGCCATTCCTTCCACCTGAGACCTTGGAGATCCTGAGAGCTCCTCCAAGTAAAGGAAATATCTCTTTACCCAGCATGGAATTAGTCTGTGGAACCCCTTGCCACAGGATTTGGGGATGGCCTGGATTCCTTTCAGAGGGGATTGGACAGGTTTCAGGAGGAAAAGCTCCATCACAGGTTTACAAGTCTCGATGGGTTTGTGCAACCTCTTGGTTTAAACTGAGTGTTGGGAGAGTTAGAACAGACAAAATAAAATATGTCTTTACCCAGTGTGTAGTTAGTCTGTAGTTGCCACAGGATCCGGTGATGAGAATGGACATTTCCTCCAGAAATTTGTCCAATTCCTTCTTAAAGGCATCCAGATGAGTTGCCATCACCTTTCCAGTGGCAAGGAGTTCCACAGACTAACTACACGCTGCATAAAGAAATTTTGGCCTTACCATCAATTTGTGCAATGGCATTATAATATTAGCCGTTTTATTCTTAATACCTTTTCTAATGATCCCCAGCACGGAATTAGCCTTGTTCACCACCACCGCACATTGGGTCAACACTTTCATCGAGCTATCCACCAGTACTCCAAGATCTGATCGGTCACAGACAGCTCAGAACCCATTAGCCTATATGTGAAGTTATGATTCTTGCCCCAGTGTGCATGACTTTACATTTACTTACATTGAAACACATCTGCCATTTTGCTTCCCATTCTGCCAGTTTGGAGAGATCCTTCTGGAGCTCTTCACAATCTCATCTGGTGGGAGGTGAATGGCATTAGTCAGCAACAAGGACAGCCCAGCCAATCTGACTGGAACTGGAGGGCTTGGGTCTTAACATGCCGCTGTTCACTCTTCTGAACTTTGCACACAAAGCTCTGCACACCTAATGCAAAATTTAAGCGCAATCCTGTACATGCTTACCTTTGAGTGAGATCCCATGAACATAGCATGACTTACAGCCCAATCCTATGTATGTCTACTCAGAAATAAGTCTCATTGTATTCAATTGGACCTCTTTCCAGGTAAGAGTGCACAGAATTGTACACTTACTTTGGAATACAGAAGAATGGACTGTAAATATAGTCAATTGGAAAGAGCTTGACCAGTGGCAGATTTTGCCATTTTATATTCTGCTGCAAGTTAATCATATCATTCTCTTGAAGTTCACAGGGACCATTAAGAAGATACAGCTGGAGAGTTGCAGCATCGATCATACCAGCCGAATACATTTTCGTATAATAGATTAGTCAATTTTTACTCAGTGCATACCAGTGCGCTAACGTGCATTAAAATCAGCTCATTTAGAAGCATCAGTAAAGGTTTGTAGTTTTTTTAAAAAGTGCACTCTCCACTTTTTTTCAGCAAATGTTCCCAAATGCAACTTACAACAGATTAAAAAAAGGATATACAGGTAGTGCCTCTTTATCCACTGCGTTTCTGTTCCGGAAACGCCAGGAGATTAAAAAAAATCAGTGGATACCAAATCAGTGAAAAATAACTTTAAAGACCCACTTCTGGTGTTTTACTCCTCCATTGTCACCCCAGAATGCATTGGTATAGACTATGTACTGGATTCAGCTATTAGATGGGGTGAATAATGGAATCTAGTGGAATGAAATTATAATTTTAACAGCACGAAGGTGGGAAATTGAATCTCGGTGCTTTTTTCCTTGTAACAAAGCATTTAAAGGGGGATCCCTGTATCAGTGGTGAGTCAAATCAGTGGGTACCAAATTAGTGGATACCAAGGTCCTTCCTGTAATACAAAGCAATCAGAGGCATACCCAGAAGCTCCGGTGCCCAGGGCAGTGACATCACATCACGTGATATCATGAAGTCACTTCCAGGTTCTCCCTGGAAGAGGAGGCACTGGCAGCTTCACATCCCTACTCCTGTGGAGATCCCCCCCCCATTTGAAGGGGGTGCCACTGAGCGGAAGGAACAGGGGCCAGAAGCTACCACAGCCAGCACCTCTTCCTCTAGAGAACCATTTAGTGGCGCAAGGTAGGCATGCACCCTCCCTTGGTGTAGTGCCTAGGGCAGGTACCCCTCAGACTTCACCCGGTAAGCAATTATAGCAACTGATTGTCAACAGCCTCTTTCCTGTCCTCTGACCGCTGCTATCCTTGCAAGGACCACAAACTAAGAGAAAGATCACCACCTCCAGTGTCTTGCCAAGCAATCAATATAAGATGTATTTTGGGAACCAGGCTTCTCCTCACCCAGCATAACATGTATCCTGGCTCAGTTCTCCATGGTGAATTAGCTCAAAGATATGCCAAGCGCAGTCTCTGGCATCTCCAGGTAGGGCTTGAAAAAACATCTCTCTGGAACCCTTGAGAGCAGTTGCCCATCAATGTATTATTTTTATATATTTTCACATTTTTATACTGCCCTTCCTTCAAGGAGCTCCGGTTGGTTTACCTGGTTCCTTCCCTCCTTTTATTCTCACAACAACCCTGTGAGGTAGGTGAGACTGAGAGATTATGACTGGCCCAAGGTTGCCCAAAAAGCTTCATTGCTAAATGGGGAATTGATCCTGGATCTTCTAGGTTTTGGTCCAACTCCCAAACCAATACACCAAACCAGCTCTTGTAGTCAATATAGAACTATATGCACAATGGTCTGAATTAATAGGAGGCAGCTTCATATGTTCAAGATAAATTTTAATCAGCATTAATTTAAGGTAGGCCATTCTTTTGCAGACACAAATATATTTCTAGCTGGACTGGAAGCATTTACCTGCAGAAGCTGCTCATTGATCATGCGTGTCAATCTATATTTCCACTCTCAATAGTTGTGCAAGATTTCATTTCCACTGAAATCAGGAGAACCTGATTAAACTTCAGGAGAGAGACCCAACCTTCAGAGAATTACAAAAAATAGTCACTAAAGTGGTGCCCTGGGCAAAGTGATTTTGCTGATAATTCAGAGTCTTACAGGTGAGGAAGTCTGCAGATAGGAACTAGCTTTTCATTAGAGTCCCAAAGGTTTTATACTACTTCATGCCTGGAAGGTTGGGAGGAAAAATCTAAACCTACAGACTGATGGCAAATTCTTTCTTTTGAAATCTAGCATTTTCTGTCTCCCAGGTATTTTCTCAAAGCAGGAAGGGAATCGATATAGGCACAAACCTCAATTTGTTGCTTACTAGAGGGGATGCTGGAGAGACAGAATAAAACCCTGGCTCCCGCGAGGTGAACGAGACTTTGCCTGTTGTGGATTCGAATTTTATTCTCAAGCTATGTTCCTCAAACCTCTTAGGAGCACTTCAGTCACTGCAATTTCCTATATACAGAGGTCAATCTCTTATTTCTTTTCTTGTTGAAAACAAAAGGGTGTGTATAGTTGTACCAAAAAAACATGGTTCACTGCACTGTGGAAGTGCACTTACCACACTGTAATCAAGTGTGCCTGTTAATCAAGTGTGCCTGTCCGGGGCATTTGGTAGGCCGCTGTGAAATACAGGAAGCTGGACTAGATGGGCCTATGGCCTGATCCAGTGGGACTGTTATGTTCTTAACTACAATTCCCAGGAAGCCTTGCAGGCCTCTTGTTATCTGGTGTGCTCCCTGGGGCATTTGGTGGGCCGCTGTGAGATACAGGAAGCTGGACTAGATGGGCCTGTGGCCTGATCCAGTGGGGCTGTTCTTATGTTCTTAATTTTCAGTGCCACACTTGGGGAACACTGGCTCTGTGGGCTGGCTGTAGAAGTTGATTGAGCATAGCACAGATTGACTAGAAACAGTGATAACACAATTTCTTATCCTCACCTCTTTCCCTGCAGCAGTTGCACTACTTTAAAAAAAAGGGGGGGTTTATTTTCTTCTTAAACCCTCATATTTAAAAAAAAGTTAGTGATCTGCAAAACAGTGGTCTCAAAAAGTAATGATCATATATTACGTAGGTATTTACATACACAGGTATTTATATACCACCTTTCTCTGTTTTTACATGGCATTCAAGGCAGTTTTCATAGACAGGCTAATCTAAACCAAAAAATTTTCAATGGGGTTTTTACAATATGTTCTGTGGAAATGACTCATAGAACCCTCAGTTCACCAGATGTTCGCTTCATGGTGTGGTTTTCTCTTCAGGCTGCATTCCACCAAGCTTCCACAGGCAACCATACATCAAGCCAGACAGGACCTCAAGGCTGTTCTCAGTTCTTCTGCCAGCCAACCATCTTACACACTCTCTCACTGGTGGCTCATCAACTCAGCAGTGAGTCCGTTCTGCCACAGGTAACAGCAGCTTATCAGCCTGGCATCCATCCAGAATAAGACCACAGTTGCTCCTCCTTAACTCTTCAGGCAGTACAACAACTCAGCCATTAAACCACACTTCCTGCAGTCTCTTTGCTATTGAACCCTACTGAGCAGAGGAACCCCAATCATGACAGCGCTGTATGTGCATATAATTGTGTAACTGGCACATTAAAAACTAAGGGGAGTGGGAATTTGTTCCCTTACCTAGGGGAGACCTCCTGGACTCCCCACCCCACAGGAAACAGCACAAGCCTTTCCAGTATGCCTGCATTAGAGGGGGAGGGGCATAGGATTGGGCTATTGGTAAGTAAGTAAATAACCCTAACCCAGTGGTTATTCCACAAAGATGCTGGACAGCAAGGTCTTTACACTTTTCGCTCTCTGATCATGTGTGGTCTGAACAGGGCCAGCTCATCCATGAGCCCAAGCCCGTTCACACTGGGTGGTAGACTGGGAGTGGAACAGTGAACCGACAAGTGCCACTTCCCTCCCCACCCCACCCCACCAGCTGTGGACACAACTGGCCCCTTTCTCTGCACAGCTCTTCAAATCAGGAAACATGGGTCATGCTGGGAGTGCTCCAGGAAATCCACATTTCCTGTTTTGTGTAAAGAGCCCACTTGCATAGAGGAAGGAGTGAAACTGCTCAGTTCTAATCCCAGAGCCCAGTGATTCAGCTCTCTCATCTTGCATCTTCCTCCACCTTTAAAAGAGCCTGATGGAGGAAGGAGCAGTGTGAGAAGTGGGCAGGAGGTCTGGTCTAGAGGGTAGAGCCTCTGTTAGCCCAAAGATAACATCAGAAAGGTCACCAGTTTAAGGCTGAGAATGGTGAGACCTTGAAGCAGCTGACAAGCCCAGCAAGAAGCGTCTTGGCTGCCTCCACGTGAGAGATGGAGCTGCTGTCAGCCTGCGTGGGAGAACTGGAGGCCAGAAGTGAGGAAGATCCATTCTGAAATGCTGTTGGTTCTTGAAAGAGAGAACCTCTAGGGATTTAGAGGAGTAATTCGATGACCAGAAAGGCGGTATATAAATACCGAGTTAGTTAGTTAGTTAGTTAGTTAGTTAGTTAGTTAGTTAGTTAGTTAGTTAGTTAGTTAGTTAGTTAGTTAGTTAGAAGGCAGGGCACCTGAGCGCTGCACTCAGAACACAGTACTCCTGCCTGCTTACCTGGATCTTACCTCCGCATAGGCTCTTGATATTAAACAGGAAATTCCTAGTGTGCTGGGATTGCTTCCAGCAAGCTCTCCATTTCCTGCTGTGATTCAAGGAAGCACAGCAAGGGGGATGTAGGGGCTGGAGGTGACAGCTTCAGCTTGCTCTGGGTCTGAAACAAATCACACCTCTGAACTCCATGCCCTTCTCCCTCAATTCGTTCCGCAGTGGACCAGGGTCACCAGCAGGGACGTGCGGTGTGGGGAAGGCAGGTGAGGCAGAGCCTCCCTGCCATAGTCCTTCAAATAGCACCACCGCCATGTCACACAGCGGTGGCACTGCTTTTCAAAGGACTACAGAGGGGAGGCTCTGCCTCACCTGCCTTCCCCCCCACCACACATTCCTGGTCACTGGTGATCATTCAGGAAGAAAAGAGAATGCCTATCATGGAAGACCTGAAAAGAAAAGAGAATGCCTTCTCACCCCTGCATGACAAGAGAAGCTCTTCTCACCCCTGCATGACAAGCTCCACTTGCCCCAACCATCTTTTTTCCTTTGCCGCTGGCCACCCTACCTGAGCAGTGCCTGCCTGAAGCTGCATTGCTATTTTGAAGCACCAAGGAGATTTTCCCCTTTTCCTTCATAAAGACAGGGGTCAAGAGAGAGCATGCAAGCGAATATTCTCTGCTCTCCCAGGAGGCTGTTTTCCTGTTCTGGCCAGGCTGACCTTTCTGCCATGTTGCAAAGCGAAATGAGAATTGCCCACGTTCTCGCAATAGTCGCGGAGAGGGCAGCTTTCATTTCATTTCAACTGTTTCTGGTCCCCGAGATGGCATCGCATATTCTACAGTCCTGCTGACACAAGCTTCTCTTTGCAAGGGGGTTGTGCAGAGTGTGGGCTCACCCTCTCGTGTAACCTTTTCAAGCCTAATAAACCCAGGCCTCACATCGAGACTACAGCAAAGAACAGGGAAACAGTTACAGTTCAGGGAAATCATTGAAATCCTTGGCAATATTCCGTGACTGCCGTGCCGAGACAGCCTCATCATCCCACAACTGGGCCTTCAGCTGCAATGAATTTGCTCCCACAAATCCTCTGACCATTTTGTTCTGGCAATTTGGATCTGACAATTTTGTCGTTGAAGCTGTTCTCCAGCTATCCTCTAAATCAGGGGTGCTCACACTTTTTTGGCTCGAGAGCTACTTTGAAACCTAGCAAGGCCCGGAGATCTACCAGAGTTTTTTTTACAATGTTCGCGCCATCATAACATATAACATTTATGTGTACAATGTATGTTGGTGTACCTTGAGCCCCACTGAGTATAACAGGACTTACTCCTGAGTAGACATGCCTAGGATTAGGCTGTGAGGCTGCAATCCTAGCCACATTTACCTGGGAGTAAGCCCCATTGAGTACAATGGGCCTTACTCCCGGCGTTTCCTCCCAGAGGCACCTGAAGGGGGGGTTGGCACTCCGCGATCTACTTATTTTGCCTCGCGACCTACCAGTAGATCACGATCCACCTATTGAGCACCCCTGCTCTAAATACTACCGACTCTTCGCTAATATCTGCAGGTCTTGTCTTAAAAGACAGGATTTCGGGATTTTACATTTTATACTATGTGATACTTGTCATGTGCTCCTAGTCACTATTTGGCATCACAAAGTGGGTGACATGCAGTAATATTAGTATACTAGATCAGCATTTCTCAAACTGTGGGTCAGGACCCACCAAGTGGGTCCTGAGTCAATTTCAGGTGAATTCCCATTAATTTCAATGAGTATTTTATTTTTAAGCTACTAAACTTGCTGCTACCATGGTATGTGAACCGCATTCGGGGAAATGTTACAGATCAGTACTTTGAACAGGCTACTATGGATATGATTTTAACAATGATAATCAATGGGGCTTACTCCCAGGTAAGCATGGATTGGGTTGTAGCCTTTGGGATATTTGGGGATTTTTTTTTTTTTTCAGCAACTGCCTGGGAGCGTTAGGAGGGTTCTTTATTTGAAATAAATTTTTAAATTTATACTTATTGTAAACTTGTAACATCATGAGATTTGATTTTGTCATATGGGGTGTGTGAAAGATTTTAATGATGTCACTTCTGGCCATGACATCACTTCCAGGTTAATGGCATCACTTCCGGTGGGTTCCTACAGACTGTCATTCTAAAAAGTGAGTCCTGGTATTAAAATATTTGAGAACCACTGTACTAGATGATTCTAATGCAATGACATACAATTACAGCCATTGTATTTGGCTCTTGCTCTCCAAGCATTTTCTCCGATTTCAGCCACTGGGATACCTCAAGCAAAAAAGGTAAGAAAATGAAAAGCCTTCCATTGGCTCAGCTCCCCCCCCCCCCCCAAACAGGAATTTCCTCCATCAATATCTATTCCACCTGACTATAGTAGAGGAAGATATGATATAGTCCCTGTATTGGGTTGGCTTGGGATAACTGCTATTTTACTCCTGCTAACTCCTCAGAGGAGCTACTTTTTGTATTGCCAGAGGTGGGTCCAGAGGTGGATACAGAGCAAAGGTGGATATAGAGACAAGGAACAGACCAGTTTCTGGTCTTTTCCAAAAGACAGAAATTAGATTTATTAACTTTGCACAAGCAACAATCCCCAAGGCAAACAGAATGAAATACAGTGTTCTTACACCCCACAAAAGAGACACAGCAACACCTCCTATGCAAAATAGAAGGGGTGAAACTGGAACTGCACATATTTTAAGTATACATTTCAGCTTGACTCTGTCACCCATTCTCTTCTCTGTGTCTTTCTGCCCTGCAACAGGAATGATAGTAGGGGAATTAAAATGGCATGCACACGCCCCAGCAGAGCCCGAATCACTTTTGCTGCTGCAGTGTTGAGTGTTGAGTAAAAGCACTGGAGAGAAAGCACAGTCCATTTCAGCTACCTTACAATGCCTGATGCAAGGGGGAGAGATCCTGTACAAGAGCCCTGGATTGGGCACCAGGAGGAAAAATTTAAATGTTGTAATCGTCCTGTTACTTTTGCCACCATTCAGGATGAAGAAAGATTTAAAGGAGGGAGCATCAGGGGATCCCAGACATCAGGAATGCCCTTCTGAGGAGCCCCACACACCAGTACCGTGTCTGAAATCCCCAATCAGCCTGATACTTTATACCAGCCAATATCTCTATGGCTCACCAAATGGATAGGGTTGCTATGAGAATGAAATGGGGAGGAGACAGCCAGGTGTACCATCCTGAGTTCCTTGAATAAAGTGTGGGATAGTGGTGTCATTAAAAATACAGTAGATAGTATCATGGTAGACAGGTCATGGTTCAGGGCGTGAACTCACCTCCCTGCATTACAATCTCTGCACATGAACTGGAGGTTGTCCATGACTTTGTGTACCTTGGCTCAATGATCTCCGACACTCTTTCTCTCGATACCAAACTAAACAAACGCATCGGTAAAGCAGCTACCACGTTTTCCAGACTCACAAAGAGAGTCTGGTCCAACAAGAAGCTGACGGAACATACCAAGATCCAGGTCTACAGAGCTTGCGTCCTGAGTACACTACTGTACTGCAGCGAGTCATGGACTCTTCACTCACGACAGGAGAGGAAACTGAATGCTTTCCACATGCGCTGCCTCCGACGCATTCTTGGCATCACCTGGCAGGACAAAGTTCCAAACAACACAGTCCTGGAACGTGCTGGAATCCCTAGCATGTACGCACTACTGAAACAGAGACGCCTGCGTTGGCTCGGTCATGTCGTGAGAATGGATGATGGCCGGATCCCAAAGGATCTCCTCTATGGAGAACTCGTGGAAGGAAAGCGCCCTACAGGTAGACCACAGCTGCGATACAAGGACATCTGCAAGAGGGATCTGAAGGCCTTAGGAGTGGACCTCAACAAGTGGGAAACCCTGGCCTCTGAGCGGCCCGCTTGGAGGCAGGCTGTGCAGCATGGCCTTTCCCAGTTTGAAGAGACACTTTGCCAACAGTCTGAGGCTAAGAGGCAAAGAAGGAAGGCCCATAGCCAGGGAGACAGACCAGGGACAGACTGCACTTGCTCCCGGTGTGGAAGGGATTGTCACTCCCGAATCGGCATTTTCAGCCACACTAGACGCTGTTCCAGAATCACCTTTCAGAGCGCGATACCATAGTCTTTCGAGACTGAAGGTTGCCAACTACAGATAGTATCACCTTTATTGTGTATTTAGACTGCTAGTGAGGGCATCAGTTTGTATGATGGCTATGCCTCCATCTCCTGGACCATTTTCAAGAAAAGCTTGAGCACTGTGCTGAGTGTGTGTCTCACACACTTGCTGGCAACCTTCAGTCTTGAAAGACTATGGTATTGCGCTCTGAATCGTGGTTCTGGAACAGCATCTAGTGTGGCTGAAAAGGCCGATTCGGGAGTGACAATCCCTTCCACATTGGGAGCAAGTGTAGTCTGTCCCTGGTCTGTCTCCCTGGCTATGGGCCTTCCTTCTTTGCCTCTTTGCCTCAGACAGTTGGTCAAGTGTCTCTTCAAACTGGGAAAGGCCATGCTGCACAGCCCGCCTCCAAGCGGGCCGCTCAGAGGCCAGGGTTTCCCACTTGTTGAGGTCCACTCCTAAGGCCTTCAGATCCCTCTTGCAGATGTCCTTAATTGGCAGCTGTGGTCTACCTGTAGGGCGCTTTCCTTCCACGAGTTCTCCATAGAGGAGATACTTTGGGATCCGGCCATCATCCATTCTCACGACATGACCGAGCCAACGCAGGCGTCTCTGTTTCAGTAGTGCGTACATGCTAGGGATTCCAGCACGTTCCAGGACTGTGTTGTTTGGAACTTTGTCCTGCCAGGTGATGCTGAGGATGCATCAGAGGCAGCGCATGTGGAAAGTGTTCAGTTTCCTCTCCTGTTGTGAGCGAAAAGTCTGGCTTATATGATAACTAGACAACAACATGGATAAATCACCGTGGGCCTGCTATGCAAGGTTTGGTGTTATTCCCTCTTCCCTCGTATCTCTGTCTAGCTGCCTATCCCAAATCCCCCACAGGGGCAGGCAAAATTGTATGTTGTGGGTTTTGCACTGAATGACTGATGGGCCAGTACATTTTGAGCTGTTGCTTCCTGATCCCTCTCAGGCCATTAATTCTGTCTGACATGAACAAGGCTCTCAAGTTGATTGTTGTACAATAAATGATAGATTTCTTCTCCTCCAAAGAGCTCATTAAGACATGTTTTATTATGAGGGAAACTGCTGATTAATCAACCATCAATTTTGTTTCAAAAGCACTGTTTCCCCAGGATATGTCTGCCCCCCCATTCCCACGCTCCCCAAAATATTACCATCTATTCCGAATAAAGAATGCGCTGCCATGATGTCAAAGATGATTTTTCTCATTTATTCAAACAGAGAAATGCCTATGGAAATGGTAAGCCCTGGGATAATTTTAATAATAATTGTAGACTCACAGGCTGCCTCTGATGTATGGCTGGCACAATTAGAGTTCAAAAGAATAGCAGTTCTGCTCTTTGGGAAAACAAAGCATATTTGGACTGAGCTGAAATTTCCCCTGCACATGCAAGTGTACAGAGAAACATCTCAAGCGACTGTCATGTCTAATGAACACCATAGTCTAAAACAGTCCTGGAACGTGCTGGAATCCCTAGCATGTATTCACTGCTGAAACAGAGACGCCTCCGTTGGCTCGGTCATGTCGTGAGAATGGATGATGGCCGGATCCCAAAGGATCTCCTCTATGGAGAACTCGTGCAAGGAAAGCACCCTACAGGTAGATCACAGCTGCGATACAAGGACATCTGCAAGAGGGATCTGAAGGCCTTAGGAGTGGACCTCAACAGGTGGGAAACCCTGGCCTCTGAGCGGCCCGCTTGGAGGCAGGCTGTGCAGCATGGCCTTTCCCAGTTTGAAGAGACACTTGGCCAACAGTCTGAGGCTAAGAGGCAAAGAAGGAAGGCCCATAGCCAGGGAGACAGGCCAGGGACAGACTGCACTTGCTCCCGGTGTGGAAGGGATTGTCACTCCCGGACTGGCCTTTTCAGCCACACTAGACGCTGTGCCAGAACCACCTTTCAGAGCGCGATACCATAGTCTTTCGAGACTGAAGGTTGCCAATACAAGAAGTCTAAAATAAGCGGGGATACAGAAGTCCACTGTTCTATGACCCTAGCAAGGTTGCCAGCTGCCAGGGCAAGGCAGGTGTGGGCCACACAGGGAAGCAGATACGAAGGAGAACAAGAAGTTGTGTGAAAAATCAGGAAGTTCCTAGTTCAAATCTTGCCTCTGCCATAAAGTCACTTGGGGCCCGATCCCATTGCGCCCCTGCAGCACCAAATGTGTGTTTTGGCAGCTGCTGAGTGTGCTTTAGAGATGTCACAAAACACAATCCACCACTCTAGATAGCCTGGCTGTTGCCAGAGGTGGCAAGCGGCCATGAGTGTGCACCAGCAGCCTCTTACCGTAAGCTTCCCATTCTGCAATGGAATTCCTTGGATCTGCAGCTCTGTAGCTGGTGCAAGTTCAAGGAGAGGAGGAGTGGGGAGGCTGCTGAAAGGGGATAGGATCTGGCGCCGCTGGAACCCACCCCCTCCTGCAGTACTCCTGTCTGCCTTTCCTCCCCCTCCCTGCCCATTTGCTGCCACCTCTCTGCACCATTTTGCCCCCTCCCCACCCCTCCTCTGCTTTTCCTGCAAAACCCTTCATAATATATAATGCTCATAACTTAAAATACCCCATTGGGTAAATAATTAATGCCTATGTGTGTAATGTTCTCCCCTGACACTGGTGCTTTAGGATGTGAAAAATTAATGCTATTGCCTGGGTTCTGTTTGGCAGTCCAACAGGTGTTCCTGCCATACACAAATTATGCAATTGGCTGGTCCAATATTAACAGGAAAGTTTTTTTCTCATGTTCTAGTCTTTGACCTAGAATAATCTACCTGGATGGAACCAGGGAAGGGAGCCATTGGGTGGACAAGCAAGGTGAGCACCGCCGCTGGATCCATGTGATTTCTGCCAGAAAGTTCAGAGTAATTGTCTACAGCTACTTCAGCACTGAGTGGCAGGAATGAATTGGTGGCACAAGCAAAGAGTCCTAATAATATGGTTATCATACTTTGTGGTTTGAACTGGAAGCAGAAGACCCTGTTCTATTGACTAGACCAGGGGTGTCCAAAGTTTTGGGCAGGAGGGCCACATTGTCTCTCTGACACTGTGTCGGGGGCCAGGGGAAAAAAGAATTAATTTACATTTCAAATTTGAATAAATTTACATACGTTTACATAAATGAATATATTAAAGATGAACTTATATGAGTGAATGAAGGTCTTGCAATAGCTCATGGCCTATAAAAGGCCTTGCACAAAGCAAGGCTGGCCTTTCCTTTTCTGCCACTACTGCATCACAGATGTGAAACAGCAACCAGTGGAGGGAGCCCTCATCCCACAGCTCACGCAAGAGGTCAAACAGTTGCCCTCACGCTGAGAGTAGCTGCATCGGGCCACTGTGGGCTCCAACAAATCACCAAGGGCCAGAGGCTCATTGAAGACTGGGAGCTCCCTGAGGGCCGCATTGAGAGGCCTCGAGGTCCACAAGTGGCCCCAGGGCCAGAGTTTGAGCACCCCTGGACTAGACCAGTGGTCTCAAAACTGGAGACTGCTGCGTCCTGAAAATGTCTTCCCCGGTGCGAACAAAATGCTCCATTCTGCCAGGGAGCCCTTACCGTGTCACCAATCTCCCCCAAACTGCATGTGGGCCAGCCTTTTCTGCCCAGAACCCAAGGCACAAAGCCTGCTAGGGCAACTAACCCCAGAAGTGGCCAGCTTGTGTGCAGTTTGGTGGAGATCAGTGGCACAGTAAGGAAGGCTTCCTGGTGGAACGGAGAGTTTTCTCACCTGGGGGACAGATTCAGCTGTGCACCAGATCCAATCCGCAGGAGAGGGTTTGGAGTGCCCTGGACTAGACAAAGGCAGAAGGCCAAAACCCTTGTATTTCATTGTCATACCAGGCCTGGCCAATCCAGAGATTTTATACTACCCATGAATTGCATGGACTGATGTCCTATGAGGGACTATGATGTCTAAATACATGAAGCCCACCATTGTTCACCATAGGTCTCCAAAGACCCTGACCCATTCTATGATGCACTTGGGAAAATGAGCGATTTGCAATGGAAATGCTGATCCCTATGGTGAAAGTAGTGTCTATGCCAGGTCTGGGATGGAACCACTCCTTCTAGTCTACCTCCTGCACAAACCTCGTTGACCAGCCCATGCTTTGGAAGGGGGATACCTCCAAACACACATGCACATTGAATGCAGCCTTCCTAGAACAAATGCTCTTAAGCACCTCATGAAACTCTCTGAAAATCTGCTAGCAACCCAGGCCTGCAATATTTTGTCTCTGCTGTGCTCTACCTTACCTATTTGTGTGTCAGGTTTGATTCCTCTCTGTCTTGTATTGTCAACCATACCCAGACCAATGTTGTGTTATAGACCGTAAGCCCCCTTCAACAGGGACCTTCTCACTTCTGTATTCTGAGCCAGGCTTTGCACTGCTGGCACTATATGAATGTTAAATATTAGCATCGGTAGTAACTCTGCCAGCCTTCCACAACACAGGGATTCACGTGAAAGAGGGGAAATTCCCAGTTCTCTATTTAAGGCAGCTTTCCAGTTATTTGAGCAACACAAAGCACAGCCATCTGGGAGGCCAGAGAGATCGGCTCTTGGAGATGATTGAAACTGACCCATAATTCAGGCAGTAAGTCACAAGCCTGGGACAGAAAGATTCATGAACTCAGTGACATTTCATTAGATTTCACAAGCTAGTAAACAGCACCAGAGGTGGGGAAGAAGGGTAGCAATGATGGCTCAATAGAGTTGAGGAGTGCGCAATTCCAAGCAGATGGAACAAACATAGGACTGGGTTTCTAAGCTCTGCTCAAGATACCATGAAACATCACAGTGTGCAGATTGCAACTGGGTTCTGTCTGCACACTTGGCACACAAAACTCAGGTGAGCAGGTTGCTGAAGTTATAGAAACATGCACTGAAAAGTGCAGCAAATTTCTACACATAACAATATTTGAAATGTGAAGTTCTGTTACGGTGTGTAAGCGTCTTTGAGAATTGTAGTGAGACTTACTAAAATAGGGCATGTTTTGGTGCTGCATGTCCCTCTTGGAAATACTCTTCTATTTATGCAGATTTAAGACTATAGGATCCATGATTAACAGCTTTTAATTGTTGACAGGCTGGCTAGCGTTCTTGCTTTTATATGAAAATCCACGGGGTTTGTTTGTTTTTAGATTTTTAATTATGTAAACTGTTGTTGATTGTTTTTAATGTTGTATTTTTTAAAAAATGTTGTAAGCCGCCTTGTGTGCCCGTTGGGCAAAAAGGCAGGGTACAAATTAATAAAATAATAAATAATAATAATGATGCAAAGTAATTCTGAGCAGAATACATTTGCCCCAGAACTACTGTTCAAGCAGCTATGGGACTACAAACCCCTGTTGCACTGTACCTGTGCGTGGAAGATATGTGTGTAGAGTTCTAATCGCCACATCTCAGAAGTTCTGGTCGCTACATCTTATCACTATGTGATTGCCTCATAGTGGAAATGGAAAAGGTGCAGAAGACAGCGACTAAAATGATTACTGGGCAAGGGCGTCTCCCTTACAAGGAAAGGCTACAACGTTTGGGGCTCTTCAGTCTAGAAAAAAGGTGCCTCGACTGAGACATACACAATTATGCAGAGGATAGGGGGATGTTCTTTTCCCTCTCACACCACACCGGAATCAGGGGACATCCACTAAAATTAAGTGTTGGGAGAGTTAGGACATGCAAAGGAAAATATTTCTTTACCCACAGTGTGGAGCGTATAGTTAGTCTGTGAAACTTCTTGCCATAGGATGTGGTGATGGCATCTCATCTGGATACTTTTAAAAGGGAATTGGACAAATTTCTGGAGGAAAAGTCCATCATGGGTTACAAGCCCTGATGTGTATGTGCAACCTCTTGATTTTAGAAGTAGGCTGTCTCCTAATGCCAAATGTGAGGGCGGGCACCGGGATGCAGGTCTCTTGTTGTCTTGTGTGCTCCCTGGGGCATTTGGTGGGCCACTGAGAGATACAGGAAACCGGACGAGATGAGCCTTTGGCTTGATCCAGCAGGGCTCTTCTTATGTACGTAACTAGATCCTTTGATAAGTGAACTTCAATACACACAAGTTGACTGTGATCCACATGATACACACTGCTATATTTTGCAGTTTAAGGCAGGGATAGTTCACCACAAAAAGGTCATTTTTCCACCCCATCTTCCAGTTCAAAGGTAGAAGAGTTTGCAGGCAAACAAAGGCTGGGAGAAAAGATAAAACAAAATGTTTATTTAAAGCATGTTTGCTACTATCCTGGTAATAGCCACTAAAGATTATCCTGGTCATATTAGTCCCTAACTTTCTATTTTGTAAGCTAGGAAGGAACATGGAACACTGTCTAATTGTTCCATCTAGCTCAGGAATGTCAACACAAGCTGGAAGCACTATAAATACACTCTTCAGAATATGAAGAAAAATCAGCTGCAAACTGGAAATTTCCAAAAAAAGAAAAAGCCACGAACATGAACTAGTCACATATTCTCGCCCGTCCTTCCTGGCATCCAGGGCTGGTCCAGGAGTGGTGACGCCCAATGTAGCACATTTTTATGCCCACTCCTCATGCTGCCCACCCCCTTGTGCCCCCTCACTCACTCACCAAGCGGCCACAGTCAGCCCAGTGCTGGCAATGCTGCGTGCAAGCATGGCACCCGGAAATGGGTGGCAGTGACTTGATGACATCACTGCAAACTGCTTCCGGGAGGCCATTTTGGGCCGTGGGTCCAGGGTTTTTTTTCACATTTTTCTTATACCGCCCTTCCTCCAAAGAGCTCAGGGCGGTTTACACGGCTGCTGCTCCTCTCTTTCTTGTCCTCACAACAACCCTGTGAAGTAGGTGAGGCTGAGAGAAAGCGACTGGCCCAAGGTCACCCAGGAAGCTTTGTGGCTGAGGGGGGATTTGAACCTGGATCATCCAGGTCTAAGTCCACCTCCCAAACCACTACACCACCCTGGCTCTGGTTGGGTGAGTGGGAGCGCCCGAATAGTGCTCCATGCCAGAGCATCAGCTATAGAGTGATCTAGAGGCAGATCAGGGCCCCTCCAAATCACAGGGCCAGAATTGGTCAAATTGTCCTGCTGGCCAGCCCCTGCTGGCCTCATTCACTTTCCCTTCCTCTATTTTTGATTGTGAGACTCTCTCCTCTGTTGCTTAGTGCCATGAGCATTGAAGGTTCTATAAAAACAATAGAATATTATTATGAAAGGTGCGCATGGGTGGTGCTAGGAGTCAGCCAGGCCAGGCACTGGCTGAGGGTTCACACTCATCACAGAGCCCACCTTTCTGGTCTGATCCCAGTATTCCCCATCCTTCTGGCAGTGGAAGCACCCAGTGTGCCAACACGGGGTGGACATGGAGCTCTATGGAGGATGCACTGTAAGTATGTCCCCAAGGGCCCTAGAAACTGGAGCAAACAGTGGCTGAAAAAATCCTTAACAGAAAACCTTAAATCCTTGGGACTCTACTGGGTGCAATAGATCTCTGTTGATTTACATCAGCCAATAATCTGCCTCCTTCCCTGCCTCAACAGTGTCTGCACTACAGCCATAGACGTGTACGCTAATAGCAACTAATGGATGACCTGCCAATTAATTGCATGTACTTGCTTTTATGTATGACATATTGTACCGTGCATTGATTTTTAATCTGCCCAGGCCAGCATTTGTCATGCAGGGTGAGAAGTCCAATGTGAGAAACGGCCTCTTCGTTTTTTTTTTCCTGGCAATTATTAGCACAGAGCTGGTCTTCTTGGTTTTTATGCCGCAGGCAACGGCTCTTGCAAAAGGGGGGGGGATTAAAAGAGAGAACAGAGCCAGCTTGCCAAATTAAACTGCACATGAGCAGGGTTGTGTGGATTCTCATTTTGGTCACTGGCGCAGAGAGAGAGAGAGAGAGAGAGAGAGAGAGAGAGTCAGTCTGTTTAAGCACGTTTATGGCACCCTTTGTGTAGAGACTGCCAACGCCGCCTGGCACCAGTCGGTGTTGACCCCAGCACCGGAAGGCCACTGCCCAGAGCAAGGGAAGAGCTCAGGGAAGCAGTAAGATTTGTTGGGGGAAAGGTGTTTCAGGGCAGGGAGAGGGTGGGGTAGGGTGGGGCGAGAGGGGGTTGAGACCAGAGGAGCAGAGCTCCACCAGATCCAATACTCCATGTCGGGCTGAAAAGCCCAACACGGAGCTCCTCCAGTCTATGCTGGTAAAATAGCCAGCGCAGACTGGAGGAGGCCCATTAAGGGAACTGCGCCCTTAGGTGGGGAAAGGGAATGAAAGTTCCCTTCTCCCGAGAAGCTCCCAGCAGCTGCTGGGGCACCCATAAGATGGAGTGGTAGCCATTTTGGCACCACTGCTCCTCTGGATGCCGGGCAGCTGTAAATGGCTTTCTGGAACAAAAACTTTTAAAAATGGCATTGAAACATCACTAAAGAGGGAACCAGCTAAACAGGCACAGAATGTCACATTGTGAGTGCCGTCTACTGGGTGCCACTACAGAAAAGACCCTCTCACACATCCATGCCAGGCCAGCCTCACCTCAGTAAGTGGCTGGACAGCAAGAGAGCCTCACCAGACGAACGCAGGCGACGTGTGGTCTTATGGAGGAGGTGGTCTTTTCAGTACTAAAATTTGGGTTCATCCCAGTGGTGGTGTTAGGCAAAAGGCTCAAAACAGACCACAGTGGAGTTGGCAACCTTCAGTCTCGAAAGACTCTGGTATCGCGCTCTGAAAGGTGGTTCTGGCACAGCGTCTGGTGTGGCTGAAAAGGCCAATCCGGGAGTGACAATCCCTTCCACAACGGGAGCAAGTGCAGTCTGTCCCTGGTCTGTCTCCCTGGCTATGGGCTTTCCTTCTTTGCCTCTTAGCCTCAAACTGTTGGCCAAGTGTCTCTTCAAACTGGGAAAGGCCATGCTGCACAGCCTGCCTCCAAGCGGGCCGCTCAGAGGCCAGGGTTTCCCACCTGTTGAGGTCCACTCCTAAGGCCTTCAGATCCCTCTTGCAGGTGTCCTTGTATCGCAGCTGTGGTCTACCTGTAGGGCGCTTTCCTTGCACGAGCTCTCCATAGAGGAGATCCTTTGGGATCCGGCCATCATCCATTCTCACAACATGACCCTAGACCACATTGGGCCCTACTTTTTTACACTCTCTCTCTCTCTCTCTCTCTCTCTCTCTCTCTCTCTCTCTCATTTGCTCTTACTTGAGATGTCCAGTGGGTTCTCATCCAGGAGGCTGATCAGATCCAAACCTGCTTAGCTTCAACAGTGCTACAACCTTAGATGCTCAGCCACACCCTAGGTACAATATTGTGACACCTGTACCATGTATTATGTAACCCAAGACCATTCTCACCTCTGTGCCCAGTAACACCTCCTGATAAACACACAGGTCTACCTCTGCCCCTTCAGTTACCACTCAGAAGCAGCAACCCAGCAATATCCTCTGTCTGACCCTTCTCAATCATAGCTTGGGTGTTTTTGCATATGAAATTGATCTTCTAACTGACCTACATAGCTCTGCAAATGACTGAAAAATGAATATCCTTTGCCCCACAAACTCGCAGTAGATATATATTTTGCAAACATCCAATAATAGCATCAAAAAGCAAGCAGATACCTAGACAGCAATAACGGCAGGAGGCATCGGAGATTCAGCTGGCTGTCAGTAAGCCCCCCAAGTGTACTGATTTGAAAGCCAATGGAGCTACCAATTTCACGTTGATTATCAATAACTAATATCCGTGACAGCTGATGATGGATAATCACTGTCCTGAACAGATGATGTGTTGGTTAATATGTCAGGGAGCACGGAGAAATGCTCAGGAAAAATATATATTCCCTCAATAACTAGTCAAGGAAAAACAGAGCTCCTTAGCTCCTCAGCTGAAAGCGAATTACTAGTTTTATGATTCTTTGCATCAGATGGAATATAGAAAAGGTTCTGGGGCAGAGGTATAGCTAAGGGGGGGACAAAGGGTACCACATTTTGACTGGGTGTCAGAAACTTCAGAAAGGCACTTCACTAAAAATCAGAAGTGCCTTTCAGAAGCCTCTAAGATATTGTATGGAGGAGGAGGGGTGCTAAAATTTTGCAGGGTATTATGGGTGATATTGGTTATGGGGATGTTAAAAAATTTTCTGTCCCCAAGTGCCAGACACCTTCTGGCTAATAGTGCTAAGGCACTATTCTGGGGTACAGCTTTCCTGCTTCTTAGCAAATGAATGGAAGACAAAGGTTCACAGGAAACATCCCTCTATCCACTCTATCCATCCCTTGCATGATTTTGCATGTCTCAATCATGTTCCCCCTCAGGTGCCTCTTTTCTAGACTGAAGAGCCCCAAACGCTGTAGCCTTTCCTCATAAGGGAGGTGCCCCATCCCAGTAATTACTTTGGTTGCTCTCTTCTGTACATTTCCCATTTCCACTATATCCTTTTTGAGATGTGGTGACCAGAACTGGATGCAATTCCAGGTGTGACATTACCATCGATTTGTACAATGGCATTATACTATTAGCCATCTTATTGTCAATACCTTTTCTAATGATCCCAAGCATGGAATTAGCCTTCTTCACCACCACCGCACATTGGGTCGACACTTTCATCGAGCTGTCCACAAGCACCCCAAGATCCCACTCCTGATCTGTCACAGACAGCTCAGAACCCATTAGCCTGTATGTAAAGTTTTAAAGTTTTATATTTTTTTGCCCCAACGTGTATTACTTTACACTTACATTGAAATGCTTACTTACACCTTTGTAACACTGACACTAATGCTTACACTTATACTTTTACTTACTGACAGCCCAATCCTATGCATGACTACTCAGAAGTAAGTCCCATTAAAGTCAATGGGGCCTACTCCCAGGAAAGTATGGATAGGATTGGGCTGTTACACTTTACTTACTTAGGGCCCAATCCTATCCAATTTTCCAGTGCTGGGCAGAAGTGCCAGTGGGATGTGAGTTGCATCCTGCGTTGGAGGGGCAGTCACTGGGGCCTCCTCAAGGTATGGGAGTATATGTTCCCTTACCACAGAGTTGCACTGTAGCTACACCGGAGCTGGAAAGTTGGGTAGGATTGGGCCCTTACACTTTCATTTTGAACCTGTTACCACCCCAGTTCAGGTTTGAGGTAGCCAAGTTTTCAGAATCAGGTTCAGTTGTGGAAAAAGAAATCTCTGGATGAGTTTGTGGGGTTTTGGCTGAGGTTCTAGTCAACACTTGCTTAAACCACACTGAAGGTGCTAATCCAGCATTCACAAGTGACAGTGGTAGTATCAACATTGATTATATTTCTGGAAAAGTCAGATGCATCAGATAAATACTGGCATGGTTTTAGAATGCAGCTCTTAAAAATTAGAATAAGCAGGAATTTTTGCTTTCTTTCACAAAGCAACGCAAAATCAAAGCATCAGTTGCCCAAATCAGTATTTCACCACACTCTTGACATCTGCTTTTCACATGATCTATTAGCATACTTTTTTTGTATTAACATGCGTCAAACACAATGTACCAGGTTGGTGCATATGGGTGAAGAAATTGTTTTCTGAGGGGGAAATGTGCAAATGACTATTCAGCAACATGTAAATGAAGTGCTAATTGCTCTTTGCCAACAATATTTATGCAAATGACCACATCCACCCGGTTGATAGAGAAGAAAGGTATGTGTTTCATATTTTCAAAATCGTTGGCTGTTTAGCGGTAGATGAAGCAATTAAGCAAATTGCTGACAGTTGTTTACACTTTTCCGATAACGAACTCACAAATCGTGTGATTTATCCATTTATTGCATTTTTCTCCTCCCTATTCCACTGATTTTAGGAATATAAAATATTAATGAAAAACTATACCAATATTATTACATAAACCAAATATCAAAATTGCAAGCGCTTGCCTAACTAAGGCAGGGTGCAGATGGTGTGGTTTTTATTTTATTTTATTTCAGTTTTGCTTTTGTTAAAAAATAAACCAAATATGTTTTGAAAGAGGGAGCTGCTGCTTGCAGTACTGTGTACATTTATCCCACTTTAGTTTCTGGGAAACTGGCTGTGATTAAAAAACCTGCAAAAATTAATTCACCAAAGGGGACAGTAGGACAAATGAAAAATGCTTATGTACACAATGGAAGACTGGAGCACTGTCAAATCACTTTCAGTTCTCTGTCTCCAGTGCAAATCAACTTCTGTCAATCCCTCTGCATCTCCCAACCTAGAAGTAACTGGCAATGATGAAATTGCTAGTTACTTTGGGTGGTACTTTGAATAGGTGGAACATATGAAGTGGTACGGCAGAGGCCTGAGTAATACTGAAATTGAATCAAGACTGATAACTTCCCCACTACACTAGGGGTTAGCAACTTTTATGGGCAAAGGGGCTGGATGCTCACAGATGATGTCATCATGCAGTGGCACTGGGACTCCATGAGCCTGTGCAGTTGGCTCTGCTCACCGGAGCAGTAGTCTGTGGTTGGGGTGGGGGATAGTCAGAGGCACTGAGCTCCTTTGTTGCACGTGCACAGAGTCAAAAAGTCCTTGAACAAAGCAGCTCTGTCTGACCTCCCCGCCCCCAGACAAAAGGAAAGTTCCACCTGCTTCCCCCAACATAAAGGGGGCAGAAAGAGAGAGGTGGGGGAAGACACAGAGGCAGGGAATGGCACCTCTGACTCGAGCATATCCATGGCTACTTAAAAGTAAGCCCCACTGTGTTCACCTTTCCTGCCCGCTTTCTCTATTCACTTGTAGGTACGCGTATCTCCCACCTTCTATCCCACCAGTCCAAACAGGAGTAGCCACAGCCTCTATTCCTTCCCCCTCCAAGTCTGAACTACTCCTTCCCTGCCCTTCCCCTGCCCCCACTGACCAGCAGAGCACCTACCTGTTCTGGTGTACACAGGTCTCCAACTGTGTGAGGAGTTGGAGGCTCCAAGTAGCCTCCTCCTTCTCACTTGGCAAACAGTTAGAACATAAGAACAGCCCCACTGGATCAGGCCATAGGCCCATCTAGTCCAGCTTCCTGTATCTCACAGTGGCCCAACAAATGCCCCAGGGAGCACACCAGATAACAAGAGACCTGCATCCTGGTGCCCTCCCTTGCATCTGACATAGCTCATTTCTAAAATGAGGAGGTTGCACATACGCATCATAGCTTGTAACCTGTAATGGATTTTTCCTCCAGAAACTTGTCCAATCCCCTTTTAAAGGCACCCTTGCCAGACGCCATCACCACATCCTGTGGCAAGGAGTTCCACAGACCAACCACACGCTGAGTAAAGAAATATTTTCTTTTGTCTGTCCTAACCCGCCCAACACTCAATTTTAGTGGATGTCCCCTGGTTCTGGTCTTATGTGAGAGTGTAAAGAGCATCTCCCTATCCACTTTATCCTTCCCATGCATAATTTTGTATGTCTCAATCATGTCCCCCCTCAAGCGTCTCTTTTCTAGGTTGAAGAGGCCCAAATGCCATAGTCTTTCCTCATAAAGAAGGTGATACAGCCCAGTAATAATCTTAGTCACTCTCTTTTGCACCTTTTCCATTTCCGTTATGTCTTTTTTGAGATGTGGCGACCAGAACTGGGCACAATATTCCAAGTGTGGCCTAATCATCGATTTGTACAATGGCATTATAATATTAGCCGTTTTGTTCTCAAAACCTTTTCTAATGATCCCAAGCATGGAATTGGCCTTCTTCACTGCCGCTGTACATTGGGTTGACACTTTCATCAACCTGTCCACCACCACCCCAAGATCCCTCTCTTGATCTGTCACAGACAGGTCAGAACCCATTAGCCTATATGTGAAGTTTTGATTTTTTGCCCCAATGTACATGACTTTACACTTCCTTACATTGAAATGCATCTGCCATTTTGCTGCCCATTCTGCCAGTTTGGAGAGATCCTTCTGGAGCTCCTTACAATCACTTCTGGTCTTCACCACTCAGAAAGTTTGGTGTCATCTGCAAACTTAGCCACCTCACTGCTCAACCCTGTCTCCAGGTTATTTATAAAGAGGTTGAAGAGCACCGGTCCCAGGACAGATCTTTGGGGCACACCGCTTTTCACCTCTCTCCATTGTGAAAATTGCCCATTGACACCCTCTCTCTGTTTCCTGGCCTTCAACCAGTTCTCAATCCACGAGAGGACCTGTCCTCTAATTCCCTGACTGTGGAGTTTTTTCAGTAGCTTTTGATGAGGGACCGTGTCGAATGCCTTCTGAAAGTCCAGATATATAATGTCTACGGGTTCTCCCGCATCCACATGCCTGTTGACCTTTTCAAAGAATTCTATAAGGTTCGTGAGGCAAGACTTACAGAAGCCTTACAGAAGCCATACTGAGTCTCCCTCAGCAAGGCCTGTTCGTCTATGTGTTTTGAGAGCCTATCTTTGATGAGGCATTCCACCATCTTACCCAGTATAGATGTAAGGCTGACCGGCCTATAGTTTCCCAGGTCTCCCCTCTTTCCCTTTTTAAAGATCAATGTGTCATTTCCTATCCTCCAAACAGTTCCAAACAGTTTCCATTGCTGGCTGGAGGCAGACCGGCTGAGCACCCCTGACACGGCCATATGTCCCGCATTAGCCTTTCTGGTTTCATGTCTATTATTGGCATTCCATGGACATGCTGTCCATGCCCACGGGACACAATGTCAAATCCTTCATCTCTGAGTGACACTGATATTCGGAGCGGTTTCCTCCGGCTGTGTGATTCATCTGTTGCCTGAACAGCAAGCAGGTCTGGGTCTACTTTCAGTGAGAACAGCCTGTCTTTGACATTTCAGAGCTCTCTCTCTCTCTCTCTCTCTCTCTCTCTCTCTCTCTCTCTCTCTCTCTGGGAAAGTTTGGGGGGATAGAGTGGAGAGTGATCTCTCAGCTTGTAATGTTGGCACATGCGCACATGGGCCATATCATATTTCACCCTTGGAAATGTAGTTCTGAGCACCAGACACGGTAAAGTCCTGCTTGCAAATTCAATTGCCTTCCCCTTCCCAGAACAAACATACCCAGGCACAAGAGATATGGGTTTCAAATCTGAATAGGGGACACCATTCACTTAAAACATTAGCAAGAAACCATTGATAGTGTGACACAACATGTTGTGCTGTTTGGGCCTTGGGTGCTTTATTTGGAGGGGTGCTAAAATCAGATGGAGGCAAGACAATCTAGATGGAGAATGTGGTGGATGGAAGCTGGAACTGTTTCCATTTACCATAGTAGCATTCCCAGAGGGGGGCCACAGTGCTAAGTTTAGGAGGGCACCTCAACATGCCATGTAAGCGGCCTCTCCCCCTCGCTGTCACAGCCATTCTGGGTGGCAAGAGCAACATGTAAGCATCTCTGAAGGCCTTTTAAGGCCTTAAAATGTCCCTTCCAGTTTTTC
This sequence comes from Tiliqua scincoides, assembly GCF_035046505.1. Taxonomy (NCBI): domain Eukaryota; kingdom Metazoa; phylum Chordata; class Lepidosauria; order Squamata; family Scincidae; genus Tiliqua; species Tiliqua scincoides. Next base: position 303,923,091 of record NC_089821.1, read on the forward strand.
AAACTCCTTATAAAGCATTCTGAGGGCTGAGGAGGACCAGCTCCCATAAGCTTCGGAGGATTACAGGGCCCCTGAAATCCATGGAGTTCATCACCCATGGGTTTCCTTTTCCACTGGGGTGTCTTGAAATTGAACCCCAGGCTTCGCGCACTGGAGAGGACACTCCAACTTCACCATACAGCGTCTGCACAACACGGGAAGCAGCAGTTTACCGGTTATAAGTCTTTGCTCAATTGGCATAGAGCATGATGCCAGGCGCTGCTTCCAACGGTGGGAGAGATCATTGCATCTCATTGGGCAGCTACCACCTGCCTTAAACTGGGCAGTCCCCAGCCAGTAAGGTGTTGCCTCGCCACGGTCCATTAACCTCACGGGGTGCATGGGGTTTAGGGTGAAAACCGACAAGCGGATCGACAACTCTGCACCATGCACCATGCAACAGAAAACTCCTGCCCTAAAGCTGGGCACCTGGAATGTAAGGACAATGACACCTGGAGGAGTGGACCTCAACAAGTGGGAAACCCTGGCCTCGGAGCGGCCCGCTTGGAGGCAGGCTGTGCAGCTTGGCCTTTCCCAGTTTGAAGAGACACTTGGCCAACAGTTTGAGGCTAAGAGGCAAAGAAGGAAGGGCCATAGCCAGGGAGATAGACCAGGGACAGACTGCACTTGCTCCCAGTGTGGAAGGGATTGTCACTCCCGAATTGGCCTTTTCAGCCACACTAGACGCTGTGCCAGAACCACCTTTCAGAGCGCGATACCAGAGTCTTTCGAGACTGAAGGTTGCCAACAACAGAGTGACAAAGGGCAACCTGTATGTTTACAATCTCCACAAAATGAATAATTTCACTTAAATCATGATTATACCAACATCTTTGAATGATGGACGACAAAGTTCCTCCTCCCAAATATTTGGAACAGTTGTGATCCGTAAAATCCCCAGGTCCTTTGTCACATTTGAGGGCAGCACACTGAGGGCAAATATATACACAATTTTAAATGTTAGGGACTTCTTTGTGCCATGTCATCATGCTTGTTAATTCATGTTCAGTGTGCTCACCTTCCCACCATTGCTCATCCAAGGCATGCTCCACTCTTTAATTTTTTACTTCCAGAACCTTCACAGGACTGATTCCTTTTTGAAGTGAAATGTTCTGTTTAATTACTTTCACATTCTGGTGCTCCACAGTCTCCTTCTAACCCTTTAATTTTTCGTTTCCAGCCCATCAAACACAGGTTAAGTGAATTCTGTAGGTTCGTTAACTCTGGCTTTTATCTAATTTATTCTTCTGAAGCTTGGGTAGTTTGCAATATTGTTCCCTTAGAATTGCACCTGTTGTTGTTTTGGTTTCTCTCTACTTTCTTACAGTCTTATCTGAGATCAGCCACCGAGAGAGCATGTCAGATATCTCCTGCTCTGCTACTTTCCTGATTGACCTTAAAATTGACTGCACTAGGAAAGAGTGGTTTCTGAAGTCCCCTCTGCAGTCTCCCCCAATGCTTTTTCAATGTCTTAAAAAATAAAAATAAAAATTCTTTTGTAACTGCTGGTCAAGAGGCTATTTCCTCATGATTCCTTATGGCTCTGGGTGTTGTCCCAGCACATTACGTCAGCTTAGGGCCTAAGAGACCTCACTACAAGTAAGCATCAGATAAGGGAAGAGGGTGGCAACTCTTGGGAGACTGTGTGGCAGATAAGCAAACCTGTTATGTACTGGATCTGAACTTTGAGATGTCTAGACCTGATTTGTCATAGGCCTGGGGAAGTAAGGTCTTAGGTTTGCTTTTTCAAGCCCCTCCTGGTCTGAGACCTGGCACCATCACAAGGTCTAACAGGAACCTTCTCTGCTCTCTCACTTGCCTTCCATTTGCAAGAGAGGAGTTTCCAGCTGGGCATCAGGAAGAAATTATTGACAGTAAGGCAGTGGAACAGATTGCCAAAGGAGATGATGGACTGGTCACTTGTGTTTGATTCACTTGTGATGGATTAAAAATTGGTCACTTGTGCCCAAGAGAGAGAGAGAGAGATATATTGGTCACCTTAAAAAAGTGGCCCAACTTAAACCCAAGTGCGGTCTGGTGTCTTCATTGGGGAGGGGGGTTGCGAGGGTAGATAGAATGCCAGGTGCAGGGGACTGGCAGTGAGATGCAAGTATCTTATGGACTTGTGTACTCTCCAAGTCATCTGGTGGGCTGCTGTGCAATACAGTAAGCTGGACTAGATAGGTCCTGAGCCTGACCCAGCAGGGCTCTTCTTATGTTGGACCTCACAGGAAATCATCACGCAGAAGCTCAACAGACATCTACTGGAGATGCTCTAGGAGGATGTCCTGCTACAGCCAGGTGGTTGAACTATATGAACTCCTCAGTCCCTTCCAATTCTATGATTCCATGATTCTATTACTGTGCGGATTCTTCTTGCAGCACTGAAAAGAAGCTAGGAAGTGACTGGAGTGTGCTGTGACCACCTTGTTCCTTTCACTGCTACACTGTGATATCAGAGGGTGAGTATGCAGGCAATGGTGAGGACAGAAGGCTGGAATGGGGTCATCTGCCTCCCTGCAGCACCAGTCAGAATCAACCAGATGCTTTTGACTACCAGCAGGCCTTTTTGGAAGCTCACAGGTAAAGTTCTATAGGCCACAGAACTGCAGCTGAACAGTAGAACAAAAGGCTGCTAATCCTTTGTGTTAATCTCTATAGAATACACACTTAATAGCTTATATGGTTCCAGCTGCCAATTCAAGTTACAGTTCAAATAAAGAACAGGTTGCTAAGCAAATGCCAGGCAGTTAGTTGTTATAAAAGTCACAAGATGCAAGATTCAGTTTGGGTTTTCATTCTGTAAAAAAAAATGGTGAGCTTATAGCATGAACATAAGAACAGCCCCGCTGGATCAGGCCATAGGCCCATCTAGTCCAGCTTCCTGTATCTCACAGCGGCCCACTAAATGCCCCAGGGAGCACACCAGACAACAAGAGACCTGCAAGTTTCTGGAGGAAAAATCCTTTGTGGGTTACAAGCCATGATGTGTATGTGCAACCTCCTGATTTTAGAAATGGGCTATGTCAGAATGCCAATGCAAGAGAGAGCACCAGGATGCAGGTCTCTTGTTATCTGGTGTGCTCCCTGGGGCGTTCGGTGGGCCACTGTGAGATACAGGAAGCTGGTCTAGATGAGTCTATGGCCTGATCCAGTGGGGCTGTTCTTATCCTGGTGCCCTCCCTTGCATTGGCATAATGACATAGCCCATTTCTAAAATCAGGAAGTTGCACATACACATCATGGCTTGTAACCCATAATGGATTTTTCCGCCAGAAACGTGTCCAATCCCCTTTTAAAGGCCCAATCATCTTCAAGCTGTTCCGTCCAGTTAGGAGTACTTACATACTGTATGTTGCCTTGAACTGTATCATAGCTGGGGGGGGCGGCAAAACTATAAGTACCGTACGCGCCACAACGCACTGTGTAAGTGGCCCCTCCCACTCACTGTCAGAGCCATCCCCAACAGTGACAGCAATGCACAGGAGAAGCCATGTGGTTCATCAAGCACCTGCGTATTGCCATCGCCGCCTGTAGTGGCTCCAGCAGCAAGTGGGAGGGGCCACTTACACGGCGTGTTGCGACGCCTGCAGTACTTACTGTTTTGTTCCCCCCTCCAGCTACACTACTAAACTTGAGCCCAATTAACCTTACCTTTATGCTTTATGCGTGACAACCCTGACCTACGAGTTCTTGCATGTGTCACCTTGAGTTCGATCATGGAAGAAGGGCAGGAGATACATGTATTCAGCAAATAAAAACATGAGGGTGCCCGCTGGGCTGTATTAGATCCCAACTTGAATGCTCAAGTCTAGGTCTTCAGAGTTTTCACACAGTGATGTTCTTCCTGGCTATATAAAGGAATTTATCACTCACGAGTTGTGGAAAGATCAAATCAACTCAATGGCTATCAGCACTATGAAAACAGTGAAACAGGTAAAGGTGAGTTCATTTGAGATCACAGGTGTAGAACAGGTAATTTGCAAGAATGTGTGTGTGTGTGTGTGTGTGCGTGTACAAGGTTTGTTGTAAAGTTAAGTTTACAAAAAAGGGGGATAGGACAACGGCAGCATCTACTACCTTAAGTTGCCTTTAATAGCCCTTTCCATCATAACAAGGCATCGTGGAAGTTTATAAATATCTCCATCTCCTTCATGATTCTGCCCTGACAGGCTGCTTTGCCAGCAACACTGATATTGATGAGATAGCCAGGCACTCCAGAGCCACGCATTTTTCTGCATTTTCAAACAGGGAGCCACCATTATCCTTTTTGCAACAAGCTGAATATATATTACACATCATTTGCTGGTGACTAATGTATGGCTTCATCCACGGGCACCAAAAGACTATCATTTATCTTCTGTAATGAGTGCATCTTCTTAAACAAGCCACTGCCGATGTGAGATGCTGCATAAGAATAGGATGGCCAGACAAGGGGGAAGAAAGGCTCCTTTAAGAGATGCATTGATTATGTGGGTCTTCCCATTTATTTGGGGAAAAGGCAGCTTTTCTTTTCTTTGTTGGTCACTAATTCATCGAGTCACCCGCATGGAGGCTTTGAAAGTGTTTGGAAATATGGTTGATATACTTCTGATACATAAGAAGAGCCCTGCGGGATCAGGCCAAAGGCCCATCTAGTCCAGCTTCCATCATCCCACAGTGGCATACCAAATGCTTCAGGGAGCACATGACAACAAGACACAACCTGAATATAAGAACATAAGAGCCCCACTGGATCAGGCCAAGGGCCCATCTAGTCCAGCTTCCTGTATCTCACAGTGGCCCACCAATGCCCCAGGGAGCACACAAGACAACAGACGCAACCTGCATCCTGGTGCCCTCTCCTGCATCTGGCAATCAGAGGCAGCTTGCCTCTAAAACCAAGAGCTTACACATGCCTGTATATGACTTGTAACTCGTAATGAACTTTTCCTCCAGAAATTTGTCCAATCCCCTCTTAAAGGCATCCGGGCAAGACGCCATCACTACATCCTGTGGCAAGGAGTTGCACAGACTAATTAAACACTGGGTTAAAAAAATATTTTCTTTTGTCTGTCCTAACTCTCCCAACATTCAATTTTAGTGGTTGTCCCCTGGTTCTGGTGTTATGTGAAAGGGAAAAGAGCCACTCTATCCATCCCCTGTATAATTTTGTATGCCTCAATCATGTCTGCGCTTAGGTGCCTCTTTTCTAAACTGATGAGTCCCAAATGCTGTAGCCTTTCCTCATAAGGGAGGTGCCCCAGCCCAATGACCATTTTGGTTGCTCTCTTCTGCACCTTTTCCATCTCCACTATATCCTTTTTGAGATGTGGCGACCAGAACTGGACACAATACTCCAAATGTGGCCTTACCATTGATTTGTACAACCTTGCTCAGAGATGCTGGTGCATTTCGTTGAAGCTCATGCTGATTTCATGTGCAAATAATGGGCTTGCACACAAGGCAGTGGAGGTTTGGGATCAGAGTTTCCTTCTCTTAGATGAGCTGCCTTCCTAGGCTGACGAGTCCCATCTACCCGGTGGGACGAGTCCCATCTACAGATAGCAGTCTCTGACGAGTCCCATCTACAGATAGCAGCTGACACGGGCAACATCAAGGGGATGTATGATGGTATCAAGCAAGCCCTAGGTCCAACACAGAAGAAAATTGCCCCTCTGAAGTCTGCCACAGGCGAGGTCATCCAGGATCGGGCGCAGCAGATGGAACGCTGGGTGCAGCACTACTCTGAGCTATATTCCAGAGAAAATGCAGTCACCGAAGAAGCACTGAACAACATTGAGTGCCTGCCTGTGCTGGAAGAGCTTGACAGTGAACCAACCCTAGAAGAACTTCACGTGGCCCTGGACTCCCTTGCCTTTGGCAAGGCACCTGGAAAAGACAGCATCCCTGCTGAAGTCCTAAAATGCTGCAAAGAGATCATCGTCACTGAGCTGCATGAAATCCTCTGTCTCTGCTGGAGAGAAGGTGGAGTACCTCAAGACATGAGGGATGCAAACATCATCACGCTGTACAAGAACAAAGGTGACAGGGGTGACTGCAACAACTACCGCGGCATCTCTCTCCTTAGCGTTGTAGGAAAGCTGTTTGCCCGAGTTGTACTAAAGAGGCTCCAGGTACTTGCAGAGAGCGTCTATCCAGAATCGCAGTGTGGATTCCGAGCCAACAGGTCCACCACTGATATGGTATTCTCCCTTAGACAACTGCAGGAGAAATGCAGGGAACAACGACAGCCACTCTTTATAGCCTTCATAGATCTCACAAAGGCTTTCGACCTGGTCAGCAGAGACGGCCTCTTCAAGATTCTCCCCAAGATTGGATGTCCACCCAGGCTCCTCAGCATCATCAGATCTTTCCACAAGGACATGAAGGGCACTGTTGTCTTCGATGGCTCCACATCAGACCCTTTTGACATCCGAAGCGGAGTGAAGCAGGGCTGTGTTCTTGCACCAACCTTGTTTGGGATTTTCTTCGCTGTCCTGCTGAAGCAGGCCTTTGGAACTGCAACAGAAGGCATCTATCTCCGGACCAGATCAGACGGAAAGCTCTTCAACCTCTCCAGACTGAGAGCAAAATCCAAAGTCCAGCTGAAATGTCTGCGTGACTTCCTCTTTGCCGACGATGCAGCTGTCACTACCCACTCTGCCAAAGATCTCCAGCAGCTCATGGATCGTTTTAGCAAGGCCTGCCAAGATTTTGGACTGACAATCAGCCTGAAGAAAACACAGGTCATGGTTCAGGATGTGGACTCACCTCCCTGCATTACAATCTCTGAGCATGAACTGGAGGTTGTCCATGACTTTGTGTACCTTGGCTCAACGATCTCCGACACTCATTCTCTCGATGCCGAGCTAAACAGGCGCATCGGTAAAGCAGCTACCACGTTTTCCAGACTCACAAAGAGAGTCTGGGCCAACAAGAAGCTGACAGAACATACCAAGATTCAGGTCTACAGAGCTTGCGTCCTGAGTACACTTCTGTACTGCAGCGAGTCATGGACTCTTTGCTCACAACAGGAGAGGAAACTGAGCGCTTTCCACATGCGCTGCCTCCGACGCATCCTCGGCATCACCTGGCAGGGCAAAGTTCCAAACAACACAGTCCTGGAACGTGCTGGAATCCCTAGCATGTATTCACTGCTGAAACAGAGACGCCTGCGTTGGCTTGGTCATGTCGTGAGAATGGATGATGGCCGGATCCCAAAGGATCTCCTCTATGGAGAACTCGTGCAAGGAAAGCGCCCTACAGGTAGACCACAGCTGCGATACAAGGACATCTGCAAGAGGGATCTGAAGGCCTTAGGGATGGACCTCAACAAGTGGGAAACCCTGGCCTCTGAGCGGCCCGCTTGGAGGCAGGCTGTGCAGCATGGCCTTTCCCAGTTTGAAGAGACACTTTGCCAACAGTCTGAGGCTAAGAGGCAAAGAAGGAAGGCCCATAGCCAGGGAGACAGACCAGGGACAGACTGCACTTGCTCCCGGTGTGGAAGGGATTGTCACTCCCGGATTGGCCTTTTCAGCCACACTAGACGCTGTGCCAGAACCACCTTTCAGAGCGCGATACCATAGTCTTTCGAGACTGAAGGTTGCCAATACAATGGGCTTGCAATTCATTTGTTTTTGATTCTCTTTACCCTGAAACTCTGACTTCACTTGTAATCATTGTACTGTACAATATTTATTGTACTCTTATTAGTATATTGTTAGCCACCTTAGGTACCCATAATGTGGGAGAAAGGCAGGATATAAACTTCTTTCTTTCTTTCTTTCTTTCTTTCTTTCTTTCTTTCTTTCTTTCTTTCTTTCTTTCTTTCTTTCTTTCTTTCTTTCTTGAATAAATGAATGAATGAATGAATGAATGAATGAATGAATGAATGAATATTTAGTTGTATTTTGAGCTGATGCCTACAAAGTTAATATTTTTCACACCAGGCCAGTAACCACTGCCGGTACATGCTCAGAATTTGATTATTTCATCCCCTTACTTGGTCTCCATTAGAAATTGTCCTTCCTTCCCAATATATTTGTTTTAATCCAGTCATAATGTCCCCATTGCTGAGGGGCAGGGTTAATTTCCTAATCTGACCTCTCATCCATCTTTTCTCCTTGATAAGTTGTCCTTGTCCCCCTGTTTCTTTGCCTCAAATATGGAGGCCAGGCATATCCCAAACTGGTGGTTCTTAAACTTACCTGGGTCACGATGCCCCTGCAGCCTCCTAAGCTGGGTACCACTATCTTGGCTCTTAGAAAATCTCATGCGATCCAAGATGGCAGTGCCCAAATATTGTGAAATTTCATGAGATCCAAGAGGGCAGTGCCCAAATCTTGCAACATTCAGGAGCTACCACCTTGGATCTCATGAGATTTTATGAGATCTAAGATGGTGGCACCCAGGAAAACAAGGTAGATGGGACTACTGGGGACATCCCACAGCTCCCTTGTGAGTATACCGCAATGTCTTGGGGTTCTCAAAGTGAGTATGCACACTTTGAGAACGCCTGCCCTAAGCCTTGTTGCATGGAAAGCCTTGGTGAAGCCTTGGTGTCAAGGAATGTGACCTCTCTCCTTGAGGGGAGTTGCTGGTTTGGTTTTGAAACAGAAGGCCAACAAAATTCGACCCTAGCAGAGGCAACTAAAGCCTGCGCTGAGTCACTCAGCAGGTGTGAAGAGTTTGCCTGCTGAGTGACTACACACGAAGCTGGAATTGGGTGGGGCTCATTAGCCCAAGTCTACTCTCACACAGGCACCCATTGGCCATCAGTGTAATAAAAACAAAGCAGCCACCACTGGTCAAACGGGTCAAGCGGAAGGGAGTTCCATAATGTTGGTGCCAATACTGAGAAGGCCCTATTTCTTGCCGCCGCCCCACGGACCTCCTTAGGCGGCGGCACTTGTAGAAAGACCTTCTCTGATGACCTAAGAGGACGAGCCGGATTGTACAGGAGTAGGCGATCTCTGAGATACCCTGGCCCAGGGCAGCATAGGGCTTTAAAGGTCAAAACCAGCACCTTGAATTGGGCCCTTGAATCTCATGAGATTTTATGAGAACTAAGGTGGTGGTGCCCAGGAAAACAAGGTAGAAGGGACTACTGGGGACACCCCACAGCTCCCTTGTGAGTATGCCGCGATGTCTTGGGGTTTTCAAAGTGAGTATGCACATTTTGAGAACGCCTGCCCTAAGCCTTGTTGCATGGAAAGCCTTGGTGAACCCTTGCACAAGTTCAGCTAAGTAGTCTGGAGCTCCATATGAACTCAAAAGCACATGCGGAGCTCCCACATGAGTGGAATTTGTGGCTTTGCATGCAAAGCTGTTCCTTCAACAGGGGCTCCCTATGTCACCGCTCCTGTATTCTCGAAGAAGTGCTGGACTGGGAGAAGGCAATGTGCAGATAAGCCCTTCCAGACAGCCACGTCTCACCCTTTAGAAGCCATAAATTTCACAGTTGTGTCAAAAGCACACATATCTTCTCTACCGGGCCTCATTTACTGCAGCACCCTCTTGCCATGATCTTTGCAAACAACAGGCTATAACAATTTCCTCCCATCAGATTGTCATCATAAACACAGGAGCTCCATTTTCAGCCAAATACTAAATTATGGACAGGATGGATGGATTCTTTCTCTTCCAGCCCCTCCCTACTTCCTGGCAGCTGAGTAAAACAAATAATTTTTCACTGCTGTCTCAAGAGGGGATATTTTATAGCTGGGAAGAAAACCTCTGGGCAGGCTTTATAGCCTTTCAGCCATTGCTGGACATATTAAACAAGGCACACGGAAGCAACACTTCCATTTTTCACGGAAAGGAAACAGGTGCTTTAGGTCAATGGGTTCATCTGCTTGTAACAGCCAAGACCACATTCAAGACTTTTCAGAAGATCCATTTTGCAAACTATACATTCTGCTAAGTAAGGAGGTAGAACTCTGAACTGCCCGCTCCACCTCATGTCTTCGAATGCTGCCGTGGAAGCTGGTGAGTGGTCGTTGTGGACCATCCATACCCCCTGCCAGGTCTGGCCTTAGGAGCTGCAGGGCAAAACATTTTTGCACACACGCTTCCCACGGGACCCCCCTCCTCACCAGGATGATCAGCAGCTGTGAACTTGGTGCCACAGCACCCCTCACAAAGTGTGGCCCATGGAAGTAGGTGGCACTGATGTGATCGTGTCACCGCTGACTACTTCTGGGGGTCTGATTTCTGGCCAGTTGGAACTAGGGTAGGCAGGAGGGCTGCCCAGCTCAGCTCACCAAACTCTCCTTGCAACACCTCGGCATGGAGGAGCCCATGCCAGAGTGTCAGATCATGGTGCTGGCTGTGACTGCAGCATGGAACTTGATTGGGCCAAAATGGGCCAATAGGGCTAAAGCTGTCCTCGCTCCTGTACTGCCAAGATCACGGGCAGCTTGGTCCCAGCAGCTGTTAACCTAGGAGTGACAAGCAACCTTGGGCAGAACTAATGCTGGATATTAACATGGCAGACCTTGGCATGGTAAGAGGAGATATCACCTAAGCCCAGGACTTCCCAGGACAGCAAAGAGATTAAAAAGACGGAAAGACCCAGAATTAGGACAACTGCCAATGGAGAATAAGCATGTCTGAGTATCACAGACCCAGCTAGTTGTAGTCTGGGGTGGGTCAATGGGTTCATTGATTGAGTTTATAGGAGGAGGGAGAACTTATTTTATCTTTATTTGAGCACAGCAAAAGTTGCTCAAGAAATAACCATCGCCATAGTTTTGACATCCAGTTCATTGTGTACCTATTCATCAGAACCAGCCACAATTATACTATACTCCCAGATACATTTTCCTAGATTTCCCCACCCTCATTTGGAGTATGATTCTTATTTTGCATTCCGGAACCTCTTCTTGCCCTTGTGAGCATTAATTAAAAAGTTGTAAGCAATTAAGACGTCAATTAATTACTCCATTTTAATCTACAGGGTAATCATGCATTCCGGATCAGCGGGGGCAGCAAATGATCTAACCAGTGTGAAATAAAACATATCCTGCCTTAAGTACAGTGGCAAATGTAAATGTAAGAAGGATGCACAAAGCCAGGGATCCAAGGGGAGAAGATAACTTTCCATGAATGAATAACACCCCAAGCATGTCTGTTCCTCTAATTGATTGACAGAAAACTCTGTTGCATGAAGAATACTGCATAGATTTTTTTTTTTTTTTTCCAGAACTCAAAACCATAACAGAAAGGAAAAACAAAGCAAGGCAGCAAAGGCTAATTGTATAATCATCATGCATTACTGATATCAGTGTGATTTAGGTGATACGCTATTTTTTGGCAAGCACACAGCACTAATTTCAAGGCAGGTAAGCGCTGCAATCATATTTTTATGGTAGGTTAGTGCTGACTGAAAGCAACAGCTGTAAAATGCATTGGGTCCACACCAATGGTTCCCAAACTGTGGGACACACTGGCGGGTCGTGACCTGATTTTTGGTGGGTCGCCAAAGGGTGATGGAAATATCAAATTGCCTCAAGCCCTGAAGCGATGCAAAAATCAGCTACTGTAGCTGCTCGTAACCCTGCAAAGAGCTCAGCTCCTGCAGTTTGCAAGCAAGCGTAAATAGAGAGAGATAAATGTTTGAGGGTCTTTTTTGGGGTTATTATTACGTATACATAAATGCTATTTCATTCTAGATCTCCTTTTTTAAAAAGTCTGGTAAATCGAGGTGGGTCCCAATAGAGTGTCGTTTGAAAAAGTGGATCCCAGTACTGCAAAGTTTGGGAACCACTGATCAACACTGTTGTAGTACATATGCAAACTGTTATCGTAGCATATAGATAGTACAATTGCCAGCCTCTTAGCTGGCCTTGCTGCTATGGTGTTAACCGCACCCCAACGGAAATAACTCCTTGCCACAGGAAGTAGTGGTGGCATCTCGACTAGTTGCCTTTGAGAAGGAACTGGACAAATTTCTGGAGGAAAAGTCCATCGCGAGTTCTCAAACTGGGGCCTGGCGATGCCCCAGCCTGAGGACCTCAGCCTCTGGCCCCTTAAGGGGCGACAGAAGGGGGAAGGTAGTGACGTGACCCCAGGATCGCGCTGCTGCCAAGGACACAGAAGCTTTAATCAACCTTACCTGTGTCCCTGCCAGCCTCTCTGGGGTGCAGAGAGCCCCACGGAGCCCCCTGCAGGGCTTCCTGCAGCTTATAAAAATAAAAAAGCTATTGCAACCCACTTCCAAGTTGCAATCACAAAACTAAAGTGGGTTGCAGTCAATTTTTTACACAATGCGGGGAGCCATGCGGAGAGCTCCATGGGGCACCTCATACCCCAGGGAGGCTGGCAGAGTAACAGATAAGGTTAGTAATAGTCCCTGTGTCCCTGGTAGAGGCATGATCCTGGGGATCTCATTGCCGCCATTCCCTACCCCTGCAAACACTCCAGGAGAGTTTGAGAACTGCTGATTAACACTTTACAAACATTATATCTAATCTCATTCCATATCACAATCATCCGGTAAAGCAAGTCAGCAATAGGACCTCCACCAACTAGCATTAGTCACGACTAATCCCGCCACCCGCACCCTGTTCCTTCCACCCGCAACCCCAGCCTGCAGGCTCCAGAGATGAGGCTGTGGCAAATGGCCCCCAATGTAGTGCCACATGTCCATTGGCAACTATTTTACAACAGCAGAATGCTGTTCTTCTGTCGTAAATGCTTCCACATGCTTCCAGGTTGCCTGGCTGCAATCCTAGACACAACTACTTGGGAGGAAGCCCCGCTGAAATCAGTTGAATTACTTCTGAGTAGACATGCCTAGGTTTCAGCTGTTAGTCTCATTGAACATCATGGAACACAGCTGTTGAACCCCCTTCCCCCCCCCAACACATACCCTTGCGACTATGCTATTCACATGCATTAAGTTAATTAAGTATAGTGTAGGTTTGCACATTGCAAGGTTTGCATGTGAAGCCAGTGCTGTGTCCCACTTGCCCCCCCATGCTACACTGAGTACTATCACTGCCACCACAACAGACGGTTCAGAGGTCAGCTTTGTCAGATGCCCTCGGATGAGCCTGGGCTCTTTACCAGTGCCCAACCGGGCAGACCCTAATGTCACTTCATGGTTTACTTCCATCTAATTGGGTATAGAATTGCAGCCTTAATCTCAACTAGTTTAAGATGGATTAGAATCAGTGAGTTGGGCAAAACCACGGTAGGATGGGGGGGGCGATCTGTGATTGGTTGTCTTCTGGGTTTTTAAAAATATTTTACTCTCCAAGAAAAAAGCAGCTGTGTGTATGTGGAGGGGGGGGTCTAATTTAAAAAATGCAGGGGTGGAAAGAGTTAACCTGCCCCCCATAGCGCCTCATTTCAACAAATTGTGCCAAAAGTCCTGCAGATTTTGATGACAGTAAAACAAATTAAACATAAAAAAACAGAAAGGATGTTTGTGGGTTTGCTTCCTCCAAGGAGTTGCTTTCATTTCAGAAGCTAATTTCTTTAAACAGAACAAAACAGGGGGAAAAAAAATTTGCAACTTCACTTCCATGGATACCACAACCATCCCCTTGGGGTTCATTCTGAAAGCAGCGCATGCTAAATTGCACTGAAAGGTGCCATTAAGTAGGTTTTAATACAATACAGGAAAAAAGTTCCCACCAGCCCCAAATTAGCTTTTCAATGTGCTCTTTACCTGTGACTCACTGGCCTCCAACATTCTTATTGTTTCGTTTCCTTTCAACCGCTCTTAAGCATTTGATGGATATTGTCTCATGCGCCACCTCTTCCTCCCTAGAGGCGCACTAACCCTCTCCAAGAATACAGTAAAACCTGCTGCATCCTATTCAAACATTCTGAAGCATTGACAACATCTTTTTTTTGTACTGTTCAGGCAATTGCTCCATGGAGAAACTGCCAAAGCATACAAAGAAGAATACTGTCCTCTCTTCATAGACAGGCTCTAGAACAGTAGCTGCCAAACTGTGGCCAGATCCAGCATGCAGGAAAAGCTGTCAGGGCATAATGCAGAGCTTTCAATTTCTGCGCCGTATCCACCTCTCATCGCCTGATCATTCCACAGCCTCACAACAGGCAGACGCTACCAATGCCTGTCGCCCCAGATGTTCCTGTGCCCCAATTTCTCAGGGGCCGCAGCTGTCCAGCATGAGGCTGTGGGACACGAGGCCGTGGAACGGAAAGCACCACACTGAACCCAGATGATGTTTCCTGCTCACAAGCAGTCCACGGTTTTGAGACCACAGCTCTAGAACAGGGATGGGCAAACTTTCAACTTTAGGGATCCTGGACCTTTAATAATTGTATAGAAGAAGGAATTTCAGCAGGTGCACAGATGACAAGCTGTACCTGCAGAAATTCTCTCTCCTACACAATTGTTAAAGGTCCAGGATCCCTAAAGTTAAAAGTTTGCCCACCTGTGCTCTAAAATACTGGTACCTTGTTGTCTTGTACACACCCTGAGGCATCTGGTGGGCTACTGTGAGATACAGGAAGCTGGACTAGATGGGCCTTCGATGTGATCCAGGAGGGCTCTTCTTATGTTCTTATATCTGAACTCCTGAAACATGGTACCTGTGAGCAGTTGAGATGCAAAGTGATATTCATTACTCTTTTATTCCCCCCCTGGCTATTGAATATTTGTTGTTCGTACAATCTCCCCATCATGTCAATAGCCCCATATGCATCTCATACTTCTAAAGGCATGAGATGGATGGTGTCACAGCCCCATGCCATCTATCCATAGAGATAGGATCTATGTTCCTCTACTGGGTCATCTGAGAGAGCCCAGGACTCAGCTAACTTGCATTCCTCCTCCATTGCATCTTCAACTCTGCCCAGTTTTTATGTCTAATGCTAATGGAGCCCTCCCTACCTGGTGTACAGGTTATATCTCCTGCTGGAGCCAAACTAGTGCCGCACAGTTAAGAACATAAGAAGAGCCCTGCTGGATCAGACCAAAGTCCCATCTAGTCCAGCTTCCTGTATCTCACAGTGGCCCACCAAATGCCCCAGAGAGCACACAAGACAACAGACACAACCTGTGTCCTGGTGCCCTCCCCTACATCTAGCAATCAGAGGCCGCCTGCCTCTAAAACCAAGAGCTTGCACATACCTACTATGACTTGTAACCTGTAATGAACTTTGATCCCAATTTCACGTTCTAAGCTAAGGGATGGTTCTTGTGTAATTTATGCATGCAAGACTCAACACCGCATGAGTTCATGCAAGCCATGAGTTTATATCTGGTCACTGCAGTTGCTCCCCCCCTGCCCCCACACACATACTTCAGCTATACATATTTTATTTCACCAGTTTTTATTCCCATCATTATTTTTGTTATTTTGTATTTTAGTGCTTTGTAATTAAGCCAGAAGCTGTGACGAGGGCATGAGTTATGGCTCTGGTGAGTCACGCCTTGTGTGCTGTTAAGCACCGAACTGAAGGCCAAGTGTGCCAGGCCTGGATTTACTGTGCCATAAATGACACCCTTGTGTGAAATGTAAACCCACATGCAAAGAGCAACAGATTCCAGCACTTAGGGGGCAGCAATCTGTACTCGTCTTCCATCAGCTGCAACGCATGTTCTTTGAGAATCGGCTTATAAGAATTTGCCTGATCGTGTAGGGCTATGCAGGCATCATGATGGATGTGAGGAGAAAGAGTGGTTGCACCCACTGCCCCCACCCCCATCCCTAGACACTCTCCACACCACTTCTGGAAGCGATATGGACTCACACAAACTTCGGGAACTTCCTTTATCCAGAATTCACTTTCATTAACATAAGAACATAAGAACAGCCCCACTGGATCAGGCCATAGGCCCATCTAGTCCAGCTTCCTGTATCTCACAGCGGCCCACCAAATGCCCCAGGGAGCACACCAGATAACAAGAGACCTCATCCTGGTGCTCTCCCCTACATCTGGCATTCTGACTTAACCCATTCCTAAAATCAGGAGGTTGCGCATACATATCATGGCTTGTACCCCGTAATGGATTTTTCCTTCAGAAACTTGTCCAATCCCCTTTTAAAGGCGTCTAGGCTAGACGCCAGCAAACATGAACTGAATTAACAGCTTCCTCCACCACTCTGATGTCAGTTGATGCTTTAGTCCAGTATTTCTCAAACTGTGGGTCAAGACCCAGGAAGTGGGTCACAAGCCCATTTCAGGTGGGTTCCGTAGCACCTAGCTCAGCCGCCATTGAAAAGGCAGAGCTGAAAATACAGGGTACAGAGCTGCTGGGCAGAATGGGGTCCTTGCAGGAGAGAGGCATGGTGCTTTGTCTGAATAGGTGGGAAGATAGGATGATGGAAAGGGGGGAGGGCTGTGTGGTTGGTAAAGGATCAAAGTCTGTGTTCCACTGGAATGTTTGAATTTTCTGCTATGCAAAATAACAGCACGTGCGCTCTGTGTAATGGGACCTTTGGCTGATCGTGACTTAGGTTTGAAGCCCAAATTGATGATGTCACTTCTGACTATGACATAACTTCCAGGTGAACGACATCACTTCCTGTGGGTCCCAACAGATTGCCATTCTAAAAAGTGGGTCCTGTTTGCGAACCACCGGTCTAATCCCTGACCACAAGTCCTGTAGGAATTTTTAGGTGGATGAGCTTTCTCTTCAGATCCTGTTAGGGCACGCCTAAAGGAACGGTAGAATCTTGGGTAGACATCTAGCAAACCAGGCAAGAGGTGGCAATCCTATACCCACCTTCCTGGGACTAAGCCCCATTGGACCCAGTGGGACTTACTTCTGAGTAGACATATATAGGGTTGTGCTGTAAGTTGCAGAGGTTGCCAAAAACAAAATGCTTTTACCCTTCCTTTTGGCATGCCCTAACAGGATCTGAAGAGATAACTTATCCACTTCAAAATTCCTACGGGACTTATGGTCAGGATCTGTCATATGTATGGCACATGTCACTTTGGTTCACAGAGTACCCCCATGTGTAAAATCATCCACACAGGGAGCTGGATAAATAAAGCATGCATGACTTTTAGACAAACACAAACAAGCAAACATATGTGCATGCATGTGCATATGTATGTAAATCTGAAGTTGCCTAAGACTGAGTCAGACATAAGAACATAAGAACAGCCCCATTGGATCAGGCCATAGGCCCATCTAGTCCAGCTTCCTGTATCTCACAGCAGCCCACCAAATGCCCCAGGGAACACACCAGATAACAAGAGACCTCATCCTGGTGCCCTCCCTTGCATCTGGCATTCTGAGGTAGCCTACTTCCAAAACCAGGAGGTTGCACATACCCATCATGGCTTGTCACTTGTGATGGACTTTTCCTCCAGATATTTGTCCCATCCCCTTTTAAAGGCATCCAGGCCAGAAGCCATCCCCACATCCTGTGGCAAGGGGTTCCACAGCCTAACTACATGCTGGGTAAATAAATATTTTTTTTTGGCATCTTACGGAATACAGGCACTCCAAGGGACTTCTTCCCCAACATTGCTGCCAAACAAAGAAAAGGAATTAAACACCAGCCAGAGCATTTTTTGCCCTGTGGGAGTTCTTCTAAGCACCTGTACAAACGCTTGCAGCTAATTTCATAACATTGTAATAGGCTATCAGTTAGACGGCACACGTAGCACAGTTTGAAGACCTGCCTTGCACTGGCAACTCGGTGTCTCATTCAAATGAATTACAGGCATGCCTTTATGAAAGAGCCAATGTGATTGTGGCGGGTTCTGCTTTCATTTCCCGCACACACTTTCGTTTGCTCCGCTGATTGCAATCTCGCCAACGCCCCGACCCCCCGCCTGGCTCCAGAGCTTCCTTTGGAGGAAACCAGCATGTCATTTCGGCTGTTACAAAGTTAGCATTCCTGTTTTATAGGTATGATGTATTTGGGCCCATCCATCTTCTATCTCCGTGGTGTGTTTAGAAGCTGGCACTGATTAAATGCCCATAATAGAGAACATTAATTTCCCCGTCAGTTGAAAAATCACCATTGTAAATTTCTCACTCTGAATACACCACTAAATAATGCTGCACAACAGAACTACGTGTGTGCATGTGTGTTTTTGTGTGTGTGTGTATGAGAGAGACAGAGTCATGCAGGGACTTGGAGCAAGGAAGAAAGGGACATCCAAGAGGGCTACCTGAGCGGTCTGAGGTTGTCACTGATATTGTCTTTTATCCTACTTTCCTGACAAGTTCCTCAGGGTGCCATACAGGGCCCCTTCATTTCATCCTCACAGTAGCCCTCACAGTAGCCCTGGGAAAGAAAGTTTAGACCGACAGCTTGTGACAAAGCTGGGATTTCAAAGTAGATTCTCCCTGGTTCAAGTTCCAAAACCAGGGCCAACTAGATTTGGTGTGACTGTCTTGTATACATTCATTCGTTCGTTCATTCATTTATTTAGATTTGTAATCCACTTTTCACCCCGAAGGGCACCCAAGCGTGGCTAACAACAAATAGATAATTAAAAAACACACTCAAATACAAATAGAACTATAAAAACAATAAAAACAGACAACATAAAATAAAGCAGCCAGCTATAAGAAAATAAAAACATTAAAATAAATTCCTAAAAGCAGCCATTATAGGGCCTTAAAGGCTTTCCTAAATAAAAATGTCTTCAGGCCTCATCAGAAGGTTAACAAAGAAGAAGCTGTCCTCAGTTCAAAGGGGAGAGAATTCCATAACTCAGGTGCCACCACCGAGAAGGCCCCGTTTCTGGCCGCCATCCCCCTAAACTCCCTCAATGGTGGCATGACCAACAAGGCCCCTTCTGATGACCTAAGAGAATGGAGAATGGACCAAATTGTGTGGGAGAAGGTGGTCTCTCAAGTGTGCTGGTCCCAAGCCAGTGTACGCATTTGTCCCATTCATGTATAATGGAGATTCTATAATATATAATGGGATCCTACTTGAACAGTTGTGACTACTGAAGTTCTGTATGTTGGGTGGTATCGGGAGAGGGACATGATATGAATCTATCCAGTCATATTTGATCTCTAGTTTTTCCCAACCTGGGTCCTGTTCTCTATGCAGGCAGACAATCCCTTTTGAGAGTGTTGAAGACTCTCTGCCATACTATTATTTGGTCTGGTGCATGTACACATTAGTTACGCTACTGGCCTCTCTGCTGTGGCACCCAGGAGGCTAAACTATGAATGAAGAAGTCCCTGACTCAGATGTTGTCACTGTCTTCAGCTCAGGATGCGGCTTCCATGAGCACACCTGATGTGGGTTGCATCAGCCACAGATTGCAAGGGATTCAAGGAGGTGGAGGATTTGGGGTGCCTTTTGCCCCAGATCTGCTACTCCTGCTACTTATTATTACTATACAGGTCGTCCTTTTTATCCACAGGGGATCTGTTCCAGGCCTCCCCCACACACACACACACACACAGATACACAAATCTGTGAATACACAAATCCGCAGCCAGATATGGTTTGATTAACAAACCCGAAGTGCCTTTCCCCCAGTATCCACAGCATTCGCAATGAGTCAAAACCATGGATGACAGATCCATGGATACTGGAGTTACAATATATTATTAAATTGGGAGGGGCCGTAGCTCAGTAGAAGAGCCCTATCTGAAATATGGAAGAGAAGGTGCCTGTTATGTATGCAAGTTATGCAGGATCGAAATCCTGCATAACCAATTAGCCCAGTCTTATGGCTGGCCAATCGGGTGGTGGATAGAAATCCTACCATCGGATTGACCCTCTAGTTTAGTGTTTCAACAGCACCAGTTGTGGGGAATCTGGGCAGATCTAAGGGGTATAAAGCCAGGAGTGTTTGCCTTGTGTTTTCATTGCCAGGTTCTGTTCTGAAGATGAAATAAATGTGTTGAGCTGTTATCTCTATGTCATCCTTTATTCGCATGGACCCACTATTTAACAGTGCCCATCACTGCAGATGATACTGAGCTAGATGGACTAACAGCATGATCCTATGCATGTCTACTCAGAAATAAGTTCCATTGAATTAAATGGAGTTTACACCCAGGAAAACACAGGTCATATGATTACTCAATTACTACACCATGCCACTACTGTTGCAATATTTAATTATTACACTGTTGTTCTACCGTTTCTCAGATGTTTCTCCATCAGAGGAGACCTGGAATTTGCTTCATCACAGTTTGCTGATATCACAGTTTGCTGATATTTGCTTCATCACAATTTGCTGACATCACAGTTTCAAAGATTTCAGTGCCAACCTTATCAGCATCAGCAACTTGCTAATCCTCTTTGACTAGAGCAGTGGTTCCCACCGTTTACGAGCCCACGGACCACTGAGGCAAAACTTGGAAACTTTGTGGATCACAACGTGGCTGTGGGTGGTCTGGCTTCTGCCCCCTCTGGTAGTTCGTCTCCCAAGCACTCCCCCACAGGCTATCAGAGAGAACGGCTGACGCTGTGGCTGTGGGGAGACTGTTCTCCCTCTTCTGTGGTCCATGGGAGATTGCTTGCTCAGCAAGACACTGGAAGTGATCAAAGGTAATTTTCTTCTGAGACCTCGCAGACCATTTCTCAAGGTCTCACGGACCACCTAGGGTCCACGGACCACAGGCTGGGAACCAGTGAACTAGAGATACTCAGAGGAAAGAAACATGAAATAGACCACTGATACCTTTATCACACCATGGCCAATTTCCTCAAGAACTGCTGTCTATCTTCAGCCTCGGGACCGTTTTTGCAGGAGCATGTGACTAAGGACTATCATATGTGTTGGCATCCTTCAGTCTCGGAAGACTATGGTGTCACGCTCTGAATGGTGGTTCTGGAACAGAGTGTCCTCTCCAGTGCGCGAAGCCTGGGTAAAGTAGGTATGGAGGATAGGCTGTTACCCATGCAGCAAATCCCCCCTCTCCACGTCGCTGAAATGGTCCAATGGAAAGGCAGAGGCCAATACGGTTGGTTCCAGCGGCGTCGCAGGAGTTGCCAGAACGTGACTGTGTTCAGCCATGAACTGCCTCAGGGACTCCGGCTCTGGATTTTGCCTCGAGGTTGACTCCTGAAGCCTTTTCCATAACTGGGTGCAGCCACAAGGCAGTGGAGGTTTGGGATCAGAGTTTTCCTTCTCTCAGATGAGCTGCCTTCCCAGGCTGACGAGTCCCATCTACCCGGTGGCTGTTTAGTCGCCTCTTACGACAAGTACAGCCAAACTGAGGGCCTATTCTTATCCCCAGCCCCCAGGGGGACTGTCATATACAACCCAGTGTTCACTAACCATTTCAAACTCACACATTTCATATGCGAACCTTTGTATTGATGATTATTGTGTTTTTTTCTGTGTTAACTGAATGATGTATGTTGGAATCTGAGGCCAAACCTTATGTGTAACCTGCATTGTACCCTACCCAAAGTTAAGCCTATTTCCTTTCCTGTATCTGTAATGAATGAATAAAATATATTTAAAAACAACAACAAAAACTCACACATTTTGTTTCCTTTACTTCTTTTTTTTTCCCATTTGGCTCTCTGCCACACTCCATCAAACAACACAGATTAAAACAATTGCTGATTTCCAAACTGTCAAACAGCAACCAGAGGAGTCCACGATATGGTAAGCGAGATACCTAAATAATGAGACGGACAAGTGCCGCCTGCTAAATTAAAACTGTTTTGTTACATCTGGAAGCAAACACACTTTGAATCTGGATATTTAAAGGCAGCCGTTAATTTCACATCACCTTTAATTTCCCATAACCACCAGATCAGCTAGCGATAAGGAACGGCTTTTCGTTTGTTCTTACTACATTTCTTCAGTGATTTTTCAAAGGCCCCCATGCTTTCAACACCAAAGCCCAGCAGCCACCGCCGGTGACCATCAATGAGTTGTATACTCAGGTCACAAGTCGAGACATGGGAGTTCTTTTTTTCCTGAACTGTCAGTGCTGCAAATGTAACCCGCAGTCCGGAAGCAGAAATCAATCTGCCACTTCTCACCAGCAATAAAAGTCCTGTTGTCAGAACCTGGCTGACAATTTTTGCATCTGAAGAACAGGGCAAGATGAAAGCCAGCCAGATCATCCTTCCCGTATAGTGCTGGCACCACAAGCCAATGCTAGGAAAAAAGAAAAAAAAAGAAACTGGCTTGCTTCTGAGAATGAAGCAGATGTGATTTGATGTGGCTTGCCAAGATAAGCACTAAGGACCAAAAGTGAACCGGAGGCTGCCATGTTTCCTTCAAATATTTGACCTTATTAAGGACAGGCTGTGCATTCAACTCTGCTACTGTCTTGCTCCCATCAGCAGAGGAGCTGGTGGATTAGTAATCAGGGGCTTACTAATTGAGGCAGGTCAGCTGTCCATCTAGAACAGTGGTTTCCAACCTGCAGTCTGAGGGACTGCAGATGGTCTGTGAGACCCTGAGAAGTGGTCTGCGAGGTCTCAGAAAAAAAAAAAGAGATAATCACCTTTGATCACTTCAAGTTGTCTATCAAAGTGAGTGCTCCCCCATGGACCACTGAAATGTTGGCTATGGCTGTCGGTAGTCCATTCTCCTCCCTCTCTGGTGTTCCAGTGCTTGCTGATCTGCCAGCTGTGGGAGGGTCCATTCTCCACCCTTTCTTGTAGTCTGTGAAGGAGTGCTCACTCAGTGAGATGCTTCCCCATGGACCACCAGAGATGGCGGTGAATGGACCCTCCCCCCCCCACAGCTGGCATTTCCAGTGTCTCGTTGAGTGCTCCCCCATGGGCTATCAAATTGAATCAACTGAAACATCTGAAACATTGGCCCACATGGACCTGGGCAATAGAAAAGTTGCACCTTCTAGTAGGTCTTGCAACTCTGCCCTCTCTAGTGTGTCTGTAGAAGTCCTGGCCCCAGGAGTACTGAAGTCAGAGTCTCATCCTCAGGAGTAGTACTTGGAGAAGGAAGTAGGTAGGTAGGTAGGTAGCAGCAGTAGGTGCTTCAGGGCTTTTCAGTTTCATTGCCATGCTGTTCTGGCTTCTCCTTCTCCAAAGGAGAAGCTGGAATGGCATGACAGGGAAGTTGAAAAGCCACTGAAGCTGGAGGATATGGTGTGTGGTTACCCCAGAATTCCAGATGCAAGGGAGGGCACCAGGATCCAAGTCTGTTATTGTCTTGTGTGCTCCCTGGGGCATCTGGTGGGCCTCTGTGAGATACAGGAAGCTGCACTAGATGGGACTTTGACCTGATCCAGCAGGGCTCTTCTTATGTTCTTATAGGTGGTGGCTGTGGTGGGGCTTTCAAGGGCCACCAAAAAGGGCCTCACGGACCACGTGTTGGACCACCCTTAGTTAAACTAGTACCCTGAGCTCACTCTAAAGTTAGGAATCTATACATTGGAAGGAAGCATTATTATCTGGAAGGCACATTTAAACGGCGCATGAAACAGAAGAAAGATGAAGCCCATGTTAAAAGAATATCTGACCTATTTTGTGAATTAAAACCAACATGATTTTTTTTTTTCAGACTTCTCCCTAGAAGCTGAATAAATGTTCCCAAAATACAAAGCTGCTTGGTTTTGCTCTTACATCAGAGCGGCAACATTCTGAAAACCGGTTCAAAGTCCCAAACAGCAGTCATAATAAGCCGCTAGCACATAATGCCACCTTCTGGCTATATTTGAAGATTCAATAAAAACATTGTCTGAACAGATAGTGCGGTTCCCCCAGAGCATTGGGGGCAAAAGGATATATATCACTCGCTTGTGGAAGTCAAATTTCGTTTGCTGACTTAATCCCAGAGCCAAAATTAATCAGACATCCCAGCTAACTGGATCAAGAAAAGCCATAAATTATCCGGCTTCCAACCTAACGGCAGCGTTAATGGCACAAAAGAAGGTGGAGCTTTTGTATGATTAATCACTGTTTAAGTTGCCTAGAGGACCGATGAAGCTTCCTGCTGTCTAGCGGGTGCGCGTCTTGCATTAAGCGATCGGACGGATTTGCCTTTAAAAGTGATTGATTTGGAACATGCAGTGTGAAAGAATGTGATGTGCTTATATAATCTTTGCAGTGTAGGGTAGCCCGCCTCATGCTGTGGCACCAGTTAGATCTCCGCACACTGGTTGAATCTGAACCTGTCCACAGAGTGCTGCCGGGAGCATCTTCCATTTCTGGAAGGAGCATTATGCTTGTTCAAGGACCAAGAACGTAGCTGGGGGGGGCACAGTGAAGCATTGCAGGCTCCACAACGCTCCATGTAACTGCCCCCTCCAACTTACTGCTCCATGTAACTGGCCCCTCCCCCTCCCAGAGTCATTCTGGGCAGCATTACATGGAGGTAAGCTTATTGGGTAAACACTCACAAATGCATCTCTATCACCCCACTCTCATAAGACCAGGCACATGCAGCTGTTGCGGTCATTTGTTTTGAGCTCAAATTCTGGGGGTGGAACGTAAGACCCATCAACTATCTCCCTGCCTGACGGCCAGAGCTAGGCCCAGCAGTTGCAGACCTACCATAAGGTCCAATGGGGCAAAAGCCCCAGGCACCAGACACTAGGAAGCCACGGAAGCCTCCCTGAGGCTTCTGGTTTCCTGGAAGCACAGTTTACAGCGTCAGGAAACCTCAGAGAGGCTTCCCTGATGTGGTCCTGGGTTGTGTAAGGCTTCGTGAGCCTCAGGTGAGTAGGGGGACGGATTTTTGCATGGGAGGGGCATGGCAATAGCCTCCGGGGGGAGGCAACATCGCAGAACTTTGCCCCAGGCACAGGGCTGAGGAAGTCTGCTGCTGAGGCCCAGAGACAGTACTGAGCGGAATGCACCAGCGTCTGAGTCAGAAAGAAGAGGGCAAACTTGTCTGCCCCAGTATTTGTAGCTAAGCAGACATGATGGTCTGCATTTTAAGCAAAAATACCACAGGACTCTCTCCACCTACACAGAGTTGCCCCTGGAGCTTCATATTAAGTACCCTTACCTAAGGATAAGGACATGGGGCATGAAATGCCATCCTGAATCTCTTCCCATCCTGAGGGAGCATTGTACTTGCACTAGGGCTCCTTGCCAGTAGTGTCGCTGCAGGAGGCAATGGTGCGGTAAGCATTGCAGGCTCTGCAACGTACGGTGTAATCGCCCCCTCCCGCTCTCCATCGGAGCCATTCAGTTCAGCAACTGCAACTGGGAGGGTCTGATGGAGATGGAAGGATGTCATACACACACACACACACACACACACACCAGGCTAATTGTGGGCATCTGTGTTGTAAATTGAAAGAGTTTTCCATCAATGAATTTAACTGTGAGCGGAGATCTCCACTTAGAAATTTCCAGTGTGTTATTGTTTTAAGTATTCATATTAAGTCTTTTTAAATCGGTCCTATTGTTTCACTCTTGTGTTTCAACACGTAAGCTACCGCAGGAGCCCTCGAGCTGAGGGCAGGAAGGCAGAAATTTGCAAATCCAATACAAATCAAATGACAACTGTCAGGAGATTTCATTTGCTGCAATAAAATATTCAGGGAACATTGGCCATACATTTGGACAATCCCTAGCTAAAGATTCACACTGAGTAAATCCCAGAATTTTTAGGAGCCAAATAATTTGAACTCTGAGTAGCATGACATGGAGACACTGTTACAAGATATTGGTTGTGTCTGTTGTCTTGAGTGGTTGTGCCTGTTGTCTTGTGTGCTCCCTGGGGCATTTGGTGGGAATGCCAGATGCAAGGGAGGGCACCAGGATGAGGTCTCTTGTTATCTGGTGTGCTCCCTGGGGCATTTGGTGGGCCTCTGTGAGATACGGGAAGCTGGACTAGATGGGCCTATGGCCTGATCCAGTGGGGCGGTTCTTAGGAAGCTGGACTAGATAGGTCTTTGGCCTGAGCCAGCAGGGCTCTTCTTATGTTCATATAACATCAGAAGGAGAGAGACCCCACGGCAAGAAAATGCAGGAACCTCTAAAACAGACTGTTTCATTCATCTTCAACAACAGCCTGTGCATGAAAATTGAGAGTTCATTGCATGCTATACATTTCAGTTTTTTGAGCAGCATGTTGGAAAACATTTCATGTTCCAGCGAGTCCTATACAATATCAGTGGATTTCTCTAAAAGAATGAAGAGATCACAGAAGCCAGATTTCATCAAAGGAGACGTCATGAAACAAATAATCGCAAAATGAAACTGGGGGCAAACCGGCCTATATGGATTTACAGTATTCAAACTCCAAATGCATTTTCCGGAGACAGAATAAGCAAATAAGCAGTCCAACCATGGCAGGGATTTTATGAAGTCCTATTTTACAGTATTTCCATTTGTCTGCGACTAGGATCTCATCTCCGAGGTTTGTGGCACAGGTGCAAGTGAATATTTCATGCCGGATAAGCTTCAACATGAAACAAGTGCGCCGGCCGGCCTGCTAGAAAGGCCATGACAATCAAGACATATTTCTGCTTGTTCAGGTGGGGAAAGCAGTGGCGGCTTTCATCAACTGCAGAAAAGATCTTCAGGATAAACACAGTCCATCTACTCCAGTTTCCCTTCTGCAAGAGTGGCCAACCAGACCTTAAAGAGGAACTATAGATGACGGTGGGGGGAAATAATGGAATATGCCAGAAACTGCAGGTGATTCATGCACCATGTTGGATGCCCAGTCAGGTCAATTAAGATGGATGCATTTGCAGAATTCCACCTAATGTTCAAACTTAGTAAGCTTTCAAATTGACTTCACTCCAGATTGGCTAGGCCACTAGAATTTGTCATGCTAAAATGAACACCAGGAGGTCACTTTCCACCCCTCAAAAGGCCCCCCCCCCATATGCCCAGCTTTCCCCAGCTTGCTGAGTGTCAGGAGTGTTCTTATAAGAGGGGATTGGACAAATTTCTGGAGGAAAAGTTCATCACAGGTTACAAGTCATGGCAGGTATGTGCAAGGTAGAGCTGGGCTGCCTCTGATTACCAGATGCAGGAGAGGGCACCGGGACGCAGGCTGTGTCTGTTGTCTTTTGTGTTCCCTGAAGCATTTTGTTGGCCACTGTGAGATACAGGAAGCTGACTAGATGGGCCTTTGGTCTGATCCAGCGAAGCTCTTCTTATGTTCTTACCCAGCAGGGTCTGAGCTCATCAATGTTGTCAAACAGGTCATGTTCCAGCACGGACCAATGAGAAGATGCAGAACTAGAGGCAGAGGGTGTGGTAAAAGGTAAGTTGGTGCTTAGGGCAGGCAGGGAGGCAGACAAGCACGTGAGGTGAGAGTCTGCTTGATACCTTCTACCTTGGCTCAACGATCTCCGACACTCTTTCTCTCAATACTGAGCTAAACAAACGCATCGATAAAGCAGCTACCACGTTTTCCAGATTCACAAAGAGAGTCTGGTCCAACAAGAAGCTGACGGAACATACCAAGATCTAGGTCTACAGAGCTTTCGTCCTGGGTACACTTCTGTACTGCAGCGAGTCATGGACTCTTCGCTCACAACAGGAGAGGAAACTGAACACTTTCCACATGCGCTGCCTCCGACGCATTCTCGGCATCACCTGGCAGGACAAAGCTCCTAACAACACAGTCCTGGAACGTGCTGGATTCCCTAGCATGTATGCACTGCTGAAACAGAGACGCCTGCGTTGGATCGGTCATGTCGTGAGAATGGATGATGGCCGGATCCCAAAGGATCTCCTCTATGGAGAACTCGTGCAAGGAAAGTGCCCTACAGGTAGACCACAGCTGCAATACAAGGACATCTGCAAGAGGGATCTGAAGGCCTTAGGAGTGGACCTCAACAGGTGGGAAACCCTGGCCTCTGAGCGGCCCGCTCGGAGGCAGGCTGTGCAGCATGGCCTTTCCCAGTTTGAAGAGACACTTGGCCAACAGACTGAGGCAAAGAGGCAAAGAAGGCCCATAGCCAGGGAGACAGAACAGGGACAGACTGCACTTGCTCCAGGTGTGGAAGGGATTGTCACTCCCGGATTGGCCTTTTCAGCCACACTAGACGCTGTGCCAGAACCACCTTTCAGAGAGTGATACCATAGTCTTTCGAGACTGAAGGTTGCCAATACACTAAGGACAAGAAGGTCAGAGTGGGGAGCCAAGTCCAGGCGATTTCTTACATACAGCAGCAGGAGTTGACTCCCCAGGTTACATGATTTTTCCTTGACTGGCTGGCTGTGATTTCTCTTCCCGCTACTATCAGAGTGGCATTGTGAAGCATCAAGGCACAAGTAAACTAGGCACAAGTTCTTCTTCCTATGAGATGTCAGTGTACTATAAGGCAATTGCATCAGTGTCGTACTTGAAGTCGCCTGGTGCTCTCTATTAAGGAAGCTCTTTTCCTCACATCTTTCTTTAAAAGCAGCACACACAAGCTTGACCTGTGTTTGATTCCAGGATCAGCCTTAAGGGAATATGGCCTATGTCATGACATTGTTCCCCGCTCTCCGGGGCAGCGGGCAGATCTCCCACTGCTGCAGCCGGCATCTAGCTGCCTGGGAGGAAAGCGCAGCGAGTGGAATGCGGGGTTGCTTGCCCTCCCCTGGGACTGTTTGACCCGAGATGGACCTCCTGGAGGTAGTTGGTTGTGACATCATGTCTCTGCCAACTATTTCCAGGTGCCATGCTTTGCACCCAGCACCACAAGCATGGTGCCTTAGTGGCATAGTTAGAAGGGGTGCAAAGAACTAGGTTTGCAGTGTGCAAGGGGCCCTTCCCCTTCAGAGCCATTCCAGGTGGTGGGAGCAAAAGGAGGTGTACACCTCCCGGAAAGGCTCCAAAGGGGAGGGGCCGCTTGCACAATGCGGTGAGGCTCCCTGCAAAACTTAGTGCTTTGCACCCCCTCCAGCTACGTCACTGGCTGCCCCCTTACTCTTACTCCATCGCAAAGAGCCCTCCATTTTCCTCCACGCTTCCTCTCTATCCCCCTCTTCCTTTTCCAGTTCAGAGAATAGACGGGAGGTGAAGGATCAGTGGTGGCAAGAGGGTGGGTGAGTGAATGAAGAAATTTATTATATAACCAATTGGTCATTACAATGTAAAAGCACCAAAGCACATATAAAACAAACGATAACAATTCGACTCCAAACACATACAATGAAATTGAAGAATTAAAACCCAACATAGGCTAAAAACGTAGAATATTAAAGTGGTTCCAAAATGGAACAGGCTTCAATAATTTTCAAGATCTTACCGGCTGATAAGAAAAGGAAGAAACTTTAAGATTTAAACAACAGAAAATTAGCACGGATCTTCTTTGCCATAAGGGCAAAGCTAGCCACTTTATAAGTGATCTCAGGGTTTGAGTCAGCAAGGAACCAACAAATCAGGGCTGAGGTGGATCTTCCTTGGGACAAAGAGATAATTAATATTAGCTAGGTATTTGGATCTAGGGAGGTCATATAGAGGACATTTTAATAAACAATGAGAAACATCAAGTGGGTGGGTGGATATGGGTGACACTTGTCAATCTGTTGACTAAGATGACTGCTTCAGATGACTGCATCCAGCTTCCTGGATGAACCATTGCCAAGCACGCTCACACCATCAGCTTCTGAAGGGAATAAGGTTTGCCTGAGAAAACATCAGCCTCTCCTACAACTTCCCAGGGCTATGTATGATCTGCATACCGTGAAACAAAGGCAGAATAATCCTCCCTCGTCACTTTTTGGTATTTGATTTACAGCCCAATCCAGTTCAGTGGTGGCACAGTGGAGCTGCTAGGCCCATGCTGAAATGGAGCAGGCTAGAGGTCCATTGCTGAAATTGAACAGGCTAGAGGTCTCCTGAGGGCAAGGGAGCATTTGTTCCCTTTTCCTATGTAGCACCCCAGCCTACTCAGGTCTACTCGAATCTGTGCAAACACTGGTGTAGAACCAAGTTGCTCCATTTAGCCCCCCCTCCCGGTCCTGAACTGTCCCTCTCTTCACTCTCCCCCTGCTCCAAAACACCCCTTGCCTCCATTAAACCCTCCCCGCCCCTCCCTTGCCCCTCCCCTGCCCGACGCAGCGCTTACCTACCCCAGCAGCCATCAGGCGAGATGCGGCACCTGTGGGGCCTTCCCACTAGTGCTGCTTACCCGTGTCAAAAAGTGTCCAGGTGTTGAAAAGCACTTTATGGTACTTTTACAGTACCCGATACTGGCACTGAGGCCTCATCGACCTTAGGATTTGGCTGCCCATGTTTTTTAACCTAGTTCCCAGTGGGCAGGAGGTCTGGTCTAGAGGGTACACCTTCCGTTTGCCTGAAGATAACATCCGAAGGTCGCCAGTTCGAGGCCACCGGCACCGCGAACGGCGAGACCTCGAAGCAGCTGGCAAGCCTAGCCGAGTTATGCTGAGTTATTCCACCTCTCTTTGGCCGCTGTCAGCCTGTGTGCGAGGAAAATGGAGGCCAGAATGTGATACCAGATCATTAAAGATCCATCTGAAATGTTGTGGTTCTTGAAAGACAGAACCTTCTTCAATTGTAAAAATCCTATTGGGATTTTGCTCTGCTGAAACAGAGATGCCTGCGTTGGGGATAATTGGGGATTTACTGATTTGTAGCTGGAGACGCCTGCATTGGCTCGGTCATGTCGTGAGAATTGATGATGGCCAGATCCCAAAGGATCTCCTCTATGGAGAACTCGTGCAAGGAAAGTGCCCTACAGGTAGACCACAGCTGCGATATAAGGACATCTGCAAGAGGGAGCTGAAGGCCTTAGGAGTGGACCTCAACAAGTGGGAAACCCTGGCCTCTGAGCGGCCCGCTTGGAGGCAGGCTGTGCAGCATGGCCTTTC
Organism: Tiliqua scincoides; assembly: GCF_035046505.1. NCBI lineage: Eukaryota > Metazoa > Chordata > Lepidosauria > Squamata > Scincidae > Tiliqua > Tiliqua scincoides. The sequence continues at coordinate 303,953,762 of NC_089821.1, forward strand.
CCAGTTTGAAGAGACACTTGGCCAACAGTCTGAGGCAAAGAGGCAAAGAAGGAAGGCCCATAGCCAGGGAGACAGACCAGGGACAGACTGCACTTGCTCCCAGTGTGGAAGGGATTGTCACTCCCGAATTGGCCTTTTCAGCCACACTAGACGCTGTTCTAGAACCACCATTCAGAGCGCGATACCATAATCTTTCGAGACTGAAGGTTGCCAACTAACCATTGGGATTTAGTATAGCCTGCCTATGTAAACCGCCTTGAATTAAAGTCTGAGGAGAAATCTGACAACCAAGAAAGGCGGTATATAAATACCTGTATTGGTGTTGTTGTTGTTGTTATTCTGGCCAGCCCACAGGTGTTCACATTTGATCCCTTTTGCATATATGCAACGCTGGGCAGAAATTACTTCATTGCCTCAAATGCCTTTTTGCAGAATGATGGTGTGCAAATAATAGTGAAAAAATAACATAAATCATAGAGCCAAAATAGCTTCTCCACTGATTTCAGTTGAGGACACCAGACTAAACGCTCACTCCTTTGCACCAGAAGACGGCTGTCTCCCCCAGAATGAAAGGAGAACTTCTGATGCAGAACAGATCCACGCATTAACTCTCGTAGTCTGGAGGTTGTGTACTTGAACAGTCAAACATTATTATTTTATCCTAAGTGGATTGCTGTTTCACCTTTTTCCAGAACTGCAAAAAAAAGGCCATAACCGCAAATACTTCACGGTGTACTTTTAAACTTAATAGCCCACATGGGCAACTGTCTGAATTACTGCCTTTTATTTTACAGCGAAATTAATATTATATACACAAGAGCACTTTTAAAACACCCGATAGGGTAAAAGAAATGATTGCTATGTTGAAAAATATAAATTTTTATGCACGGGAGTTATTAGCGCTGCCCCATTCCCTAGTCCATTAATGCGGCGTGCGCTGAAATTTTTTCCTTTGACCTTTTATTTTCAGATGTGTTGCAGCCTGTTATCTTCCAGCTTTAATAAAACCATAATTCACTCATGCTTTTATAGCCTCCTAATCTGTCTGTGTTCCTATATTATATTGGGTTTCATAATTTTTATAGGGAAATCAATAAAAAATCCTTTGCCTATCTCATTTAAATCACTGAATAATTAAGAAGTCTTTCTGATCCTCTACCCATTACCACCACCACCACCACTACCATCTATCCCACCCAAACCTTGGCTAATCTGTGAAAAAAAGATGGAGACCCAGGCATGTCATCATGAGGCATCTGAAGGTGTTTTCCTTTTTTCTTTTTTTTCCCCTTTTGAGCCGTTGAATATTAATTAGTCATTTCTTTTCCTCTTATTTATTTCTCTTTGGTGCATACCATCAAAATAATCTTGTGTTACTCCAGTAGGGGAAATCCAAATTCACTTATTTCCCTTCTGGGTGGCTACCGGCCAATGTAAATAATCTTAAAATTTACCTCTGCCTCCTTCTGATGTCTTGATTGCAGTTCTTGTTAAAGCATAAGAACATAAGAACAGCCCCACTGGATCAGGCCATAGGCCCATCTAGTCCAGCTTCCTGTATCTCACAGCGGCCCACCAAATGCCCCAGGGAGCACACCAGATAACAAGAGACCTCATCCTGGTGCTCTCCCCTACATCTGGCATTCTGACTTAACCCATTTCTAAAATCAGGAGGTTGCGCATACACATCATGGCTTGTACCCCGTAATGGATTTTTCCTCCAGAAACTCGTCCAATCCCCTTTTAAAGGCGTCTAGGCTAGACGCCAGCATCACATCCTGCGGCAAGGAGTTCCACAGACCGACCACGCGCTGAGTAAAGAAATATTTTCTTTTGTCTGTCCTAACCCGCCCAACACTCAATTTTAGTGGATGTCCCCTGGTTCTGGTATTATGTGAGAGTGTAAAGAGCATCTCCCTATCCACTCTGTCCATCCCCTGCATAATTTTGTATGTCTCAATCATGTCCCCCCTCAGGCGTCTCTTTTCTAGGCGTCTCTTTTCTAGCCTTTTAATAAGCAAGTTTACTCACAGTTTAAAGCTTTTTTCGCTGTTATGTTATTGTATCTAGGCCGTGGGAGGGGAAGTGCTTGGCTTTCCATATCTCCAATATGGCGACCGGGATAGATGTGATTCAGCACAAAGCAAACGGAGAAAAATCCTTGAAATTCCCTGTTTCAAAGGACTCCCCCGTCAAGCTCTAAGCTCTTTGTACCGTCTTCCTGGTACCGAAGCGTGCCTTAGTTGTTGAGGCACATGAAAAACACATCTATTTAGCAATCCCCCCGGGAGCACCCGAAGTTCATTGCTACTTCGCCGAGTGTTGGTTCTGCCCCCCTACCCACTTGGTACCCCTACCCACTATCCCTACCCTACCCCCTTTCCCACTTTTCCACTTGGAAAAGAGTGGAATAATGGCAGAAAAAGGCAGGTCATGCTCCAGAATGCCTTGCAAGGCAGGAAAGGAGGTAGCTAGTTGACTGTGAAAGCCCCACCAATAGCTAGTTTTTGGTCATCAATTCATGTATGAACCAGTGATTGAAAACCAGCACAGTAAAAAAAGCTGAAACATAATATGGAAAGTGATCAATCACCCAGAATTTCTCAGCACACTTCTGGTGCAAAACAGTGCAAAGGCAGACAGAGTCTTCTGTTCTTCAAACAGATGAAAAGAGACAATATGTGATGAATATATAAAGTCTGGGTTTTCATAGAGAGGAGATGAGGGCTTGTATTATTACAAATATTTTGCTAATATGAAGGGTACAATATATGGAAATGGGCTGCCAAGGGATATGCAAGTGAAAAAGGTTGGGAACCACTGCAGGAGATCCATGAATCAATCCACCTTTAAGGTGTCTGGTGTGTTAAGCCAGAAGCTCTACGTACAACATACAACCCATAACACATAACTGGGGGTGTGCAATTCAATTCACAGCAGAGAGATGCAGCTGCCTATATTTGCAACCCTTTTTGCTTAGAAGTAGACCCACTGCTTTCCTTGGGTGTTATTCTTAAATAATGGTGCACTGAATTATAGCCTGGGACTTTGCTTCAAATGCAAAGGAGGATCCCATCCTGGTGTTGAAAAAAACAGACCTGCTTTGCAAGCATTTGCAAAAGGGAACGAAGGAAGGAGAATAAAAGGTTAACTTTGACTGGAATTGCCCAGTTGCTGTAGAAACAAATGATCTGCATTGCTTCTAATGAGCAGTGCCTGCCTGCTGCTTGAGATAAAGGAAACTTTTCAGAGTTGAAAGATTTGGCCCTCTGATTGACCCGGAGATAAGTGAAAATTTGAGCTTGATTACTTGGCAAAAATTTTAGTACTATAGGTGAGTATCTACGGTATTTGTGCCAATAATTAAAGTTCATAAAACCATTTAAAAAGTGGATTCGGACTTGGGCAGCCCAATACACTGCATGTGGCAATGCAACATGCAGGGGCCCAGAGGGAGGTGGGGAGTGGGAGGAATGGGAGTGATGGGGACATGGAGGAGGTTGGATCAGACTCGGGAAAAGAGGTGGGTTCAGTGGCAGTAGTGCCCACTGAATCCTGACCCCCTTCCCAGACCTGATCTGCCTTCCCAGGTCAATACAGACCTGTGCCAGCAATATGGTTTATCTTGGAGCAAGGGATCAAATGTTGCTGTCGGGGCCCCTCCCAGATGCCCTGACCCCCCGACTTACCCGGGAGCAGGCACCCTATGCCCAGGGTGGGGAGGCTTCCCTGCCCTTGAAGGGGGCAAAGAAGGTTGGCTCACCCCAACCAGCCAGAGGGGGCTGGCAGGGCAAACAAGGAACATTGCAGGAAACAAGCCAGGAACAGGAAAGGCCTTTTCTGCCCCACCTGGAGGAAGGGGCGGGGCCAAAGGGGGCGGGCTTGCTCCATAAAACAGGGAAGCCAGGGATGAGAGGCAGTCAGTGTGAAGCAGGGAGCTGTGAGGTGAACAGCTCCTGCTTCTAGGCCAGGTTTGGCAGCTCTGCTAGGGAGGAGGACAAGGGTGCTGGAACTCCCTCCCCCTCCAGCTTATCTCAGGCCTCCCTAGGGGTGGAACAAGCCTGCTCCAGGCCCCTCCAGGGCAGGGACCCTACAGTTCCCTTAACCCAAGGCCGAAGCTCCCCCATGGGATTCAATGGACGTTCCATCTCCATGCGGGGAGTTGCAGTGGACTGGGCTGCCCAAGTCCTGATCCTTTTTACTTGTGGAGACACCACTACCCCCTGCTCCTTGGAGGAAAAACAGTATAAAAATGTGAAAATAAATCAATATTTCTTCATCATCAATATCATCCTGCTATTGAGCCCTGTGGGAAATCCTTCCACGTGCAGCCATTGCACCCAGCAAGGAAAGGTCGTCTGTCCAAAGTTTAACTCTAGATTTTAAAAATGGTGGCAGATGTATGGTTTAGACTTCCACAATTTTTTTGCCAGTGCCTATGGTCCCTTACTTGCGGCTCTCTCAATAGCCCCCTTCTTGAACGCCAGTGCCTAGATGAGAACAGGCGACATGAGATCCAGACCCTGCCATCTACTTCCTTGCTTCCCTTCCAATTTGTGTCCTGATGCTTCAGAGGGCTGCACAGCAAAATGAAGTCTGCAATAAAACCTCCACACTCTTTGATGCACCTGAAGGGATCTTTGATGCAGCAGATGTGGACTCAGATGGAAGCCCTGAAAGCATCTGGTAATGTACAACTCTGATCTGATGTATTTGTTCCAGTCCACAACATGGAGAGCTTAACAAGAGAGTCTTTGAAAAATACCTTTGGGCAAGTGGTTCCTTGATCTTGCTTAAGTATAATGGTAGCCTATGGGGAAACTGTAATGGATTAAAGAAAAAAAAAAAATCTATAGCAGTGCAGGGCAGCAGTTGATGCATAAATATTGCAGTAAAAACAAAATAAGTTAAGGTACCTTCCCTTCCCCCAAATTGTTCCATCTAATCCTATTTCTGTGAAAACTTCCACATTAAAAGATGTTTCTTTACTATTGTCCAGACATGGCCCCAACCTAGTGCTTTATACAGGGCCAACACAAACCCCAGCACCCCCACTCCCCTTCCAGTGCCTTACCATTCCACAGGTTCCCCATCACCAGTGGTGTAGCTGGAAGGACTGGTGTCCCAGGACACATCATCCACGGCCACCCCTTGACCTGCACCACTCCCTTACCTGTACACCTTTGAACGCAACCGGAGCCATGTTCCGATCATGTCCAGAGGGTGTTCAGAGGCCTTCTAAAGTCCTTAAAACATCACGTTTGGGTTTTACAAAAAAACAAAAACTACAACCCAACACACACACCACAACCACACACACACAAGTGACATTTTAAGGCAGAGTTTCTCAAACTGTGGGTCGGGACCCACTAGGTGGGTCGCGAGCCAATTTCAGGTGGGTCCCCATTCATTTCAATATTTTATTTTTAATATATTAGACTTGAAGCTACCATGGTATGTGACTGCATCTAGGGAAATGTTACAGCTCTGTACTTTTAACAGGCTATTATGCATATGCTTTTAACCATGGTAGTAAATGGGACTTACTCCTGGGTAAGTGTGAGTAGGATTGTTAAAAATTTACCTGCTTGATGATGCCACTTCCTGTCGTGACATCACTTCCGGTGGGTCCTGATAGATTTTCATTCTAAAAGAGTGGGTCCCAGTGCTAAACATCTGAGAACCACTGTTCTGAGGTATTCTGGAGGCTTCCTGAGGCCTGGGGACACCATGCATGTCCTCCAGATGTGATCAGACCACATCTGTGGTCATATTAAGAGGGGTACATGTCAGGGGGTGAAGAATCGGGTGGGCATGAGAAGTACCCTCCTTAGTTACTATTCACTGCTGCTGCTGCTCCACTCCCCTGAATTTAAAAAGAAAGAAAGGAATGGAATGGAAAATGGAAGTGTGGACTGCAAAGGGTAGACTGAGTATTGGAATCCTGCAGATTCCCGATCTCGTCTGATCTCGGAAGCTAAGCAGGGTCAGGCCTGGTTAGTACTTGGATGGGAGACCGCCTGGGAATACCAGGTGCTGTAGGCTTATACCATAGTCTTTCCATGCCCGATCTTGTCTGATCTTGGAAGCTAAGCAGGGTCAGGCCTGGTTAGTACTTGGATGGGAGACCACTTGGGAATACCAGGTGCTGTAGGCTTATACCATAGTCTTGCGAGACTGAAGGTTGCCAACCAGTACTGGAATCTTAAAAAAAAAAAAAAAAAAAGATTCAGTGTGAAACCAATGCTAGGATGGAAGGTCTGATGCAGAAACAATCTAAGCCAAGAAACTTCCAACAAACATAGCAACCCCATTCTGAAGTAGCACCCCTGACACCTTCCAACCAGCACCCCAGCGACATCCATTCATAGCACCCAATGAAAACTATTTTCCTGAAGCAAATAAAAACTAAGTTTGGTTATGCATTAAGGTTTAATTAATCATTAATATTGATGAAACACTCACATGAGTTTGCCACATATTTAATAATAACTTCCAAATGCTTTTTTTTCCAAAAGAATAAGGGGGGAAAAATAACATCTTAATAAATTTTGATAGGATTATCTATTATTCATTCATTCATGTATAATTCTCACCCCTCTTCATTCTATAGATGGAGGGTGATTGGGGGAGGCTCTTTGGGACTGATACCGCTCATAATTTTCATTCTTTGTGTATTTTTCTATTGCAATAAAGATATTTCAAAATTCTAAATGGGGTGTTGAGTGAACCAGATGTATCATTTAGGTCCATGACCCCAAAACCCTGAAAACAGGGTTATTGCAGAACCCACAGCAAGGTGATATGTTGCAAGCAAAACTGACCTCTTTTGGCCAGAGATTCTGGATGTCCTTGAAAGTGAAGGGTGACGTTCAGGCCATGAACCTGCTATTGAAGTATCTGGAGAGGGGTTGTGCTGTAGACCTTCCTGCTGAATTGTGTCTGCACTTGCTTCATCACTAGGGGCTACTTTTAATCAGAGAGGGGAAATTTTAATCAGGGGTCAAGAGTTAACCACCCTCATTGTTATCTTTTGAGATCTGATGGTTCTGGTACAGAATACTGTTGTCGGCAACCTTCAGTCTCGAAAGACTATGGTATCGCGCTCTGAAAGGTGGTTCTGGAACAGCGTCTAGTGTGGCTGAAAAGGCCAATTTGGGAGTGACAATCCCTTCCACACTGGGAGCAAGTGCAGTCTGTCCCTGGTCTGTCTCCCTGGCTATGGGCCTTCCTTCTTTGCCTCTTTGCCTCAGACTGTTGGCCAAGTGTCTCTTCAAACTGGGAGAGGCCATGCTGCACAGCCTGCCTCCAAGCGGGCCACTCAGAGGCCAGGGTTTCCCACTTGTTGAGGTCCACTCCTAAGGCCTTCAGCTCCCTCTTGCAGATGTCCTTATATCACAGCTGTGGTCTACCTGTAGGGCGCTTTCCTTGCACAAGTTCTCCATAGAGGAGATCCTTTGGGATCCGGCCATCATCCATTCTCACGACATGACCGAGCCAATGCAGGCGTCTCCAGCTGCAAATCAGTAAATCCCCAATTATCATCTTAAAAAAAAAATCTAAAAACTGAAGAAGAATCCTCTTGAATTAGACCAAATGCTAAACTAGTTCAGCATCTTGTTTCCCAAGTGGTCAGTTGCTTCTGGGGAGCGCACGGGCAAGGCATGAAGACAAGAGCTCTTTTGTGTCATCCTCTCCAGCAACCAGTATTCCGAGGACTATGACGTATACATGGAACATTATCAGTTGCAAGAGCTTTTCAGTTCATATAAGACTATAAGAACTCAACAGCCTGCTGGATCAGAGCAAATCCCCATCAAGTCCAGCAGCCTCGTTCCCACAAGCACACTGCTGCTTTATTCATTGAAAGTATTTTTACCTCACCTTTTAAAGCGGTTCATATCAAGACTACAAAGAGCAATCAATTAGACAACTACAGCAAAACAGCACAGAGAAAGCAGAGGGCCCAATCCTGTTCTGTAAAGCAGTCAGGGCTAGTCAGAGACTTCCCACCCATGTCATTAGCTCTCCCACTGGAGCAGGTAAGTCAGCAAAAGGTGTGGGGGGGGGAGGTAGGAGAAAGTGGAATGGGGCAGCGACGGGGTGGGGGAATTGGCGGAGCAAACCTGAGAAAGGGAAAGGTTCAAGGGCAGCAGTGATTGCCTAATTCCCTTCCAGATCCAATCCCATAGTACAGGTCCACAAGAACTTGTGCCAGCTATTTAGCTAGTACAGGTCAGAGTAGACCCCTCTGCACTGTGGAGACTTACCTCCGGGTAAGGGAATGATTGTTTCTTTACCCAGAGGAGATCTTGATCATGCAGAAGTGCTCTATAAAAGCTTATTATTGTTATTAAAAAGAGAGTCCTTCTTAATAGTTTCATATGCAATCTGTTCCCCAGATATAAAGGTCCAGAGAAAAGCTCTAATGAAAGAGACGATTGCCTTCTTTGTCATATTTGAAGAGGAATTGCAGAAAAAGAGATCTATTTTCTAATTTTTCTGGCCTATCAACCCAGCAGTTGCCAGCAGTATTTTCACTGGTTTCATAGCAGTAAATCTAGAGTCAAAGCACTTTAGTGTTGTTGTCACTTTTAATTTTGTTGTATAAATCTTATGTACCCTGCACCGCTATATGGTAATTCCAATCTGAAATAAAATAACCAGATTATAATATCATGATCCATATCCCAACATATAAATACATACAAATCTTAAACACATAAAACTCTCACTGCTATTTAGTTCATGATAGAATCCATAAATAAAGGCTGTTTTCCATTGTAATTTCTTATCTTAATGCTACTCTTTCCCTCTTCTTTCTTCTCATGGTTTATGAATCCGTTTACTGCAAGTGCAACAAACTTGCAAAAATCACACTTGAAGTTCGGACCGTTTATAGCCTTCTAAGCTGGCAACGCTCTTTTCTTTGCAATGGGGCTATCCCTCACAATGGGGCTACTAGATTCTGCGGCAGCTCTCGAGCCAGTGCAGAATTGGAGGGTCCTGTGTTGGACTGTGCGGCTTGACATGGGGCTCCGATTTGGTGGAGCTGAGTTCCACCGATCTCGTCCTCCTCTCGCCCTGCTCACTCCCCTGGCACGTGGGTAGGGAGTGAGCTAAAACAGGAATGGGAGAGCCCACTACGGGGGTGTAGGAGAAGATACAGGAGGAAAGGATGCAGGAGAAGGTGCAGGCAGGGGGACATGGCGGGCAGTCCAGCTCAACCTCAAGATTCACTGCCAATGGTGCAGATCAGCACCCTCCAGGCATAGTTACTGGGCTAATGAACCTCCCTGTTCCTTTTACCTACACCAATGGCTGGGCTGTATGCATATCTGCTAGGAAGTTCCATTGTGTTCAGTGGGTCTTACTTATGCATAACCATGCATAGGTTTGGGCATTAATAAATGGGCTGCCTCGGTGTGCCTGGATCAGTTTGATAGCATGTCCTGCGTGTATGTGTAAAAGGGTTGTAATTTTTAGCTCTTCCATCCTATTTCATTACTAGACGTAACGTCTGGGAAGCTTGCGAGTGGTACCATTTCCATCTCACCCCACCTGAACTCCACTGATAAGACTCAGCTATGTAGCCAAAGACCTTATTACTCTGTATTTCAAGCAGCTACCGGACAGCTGCATCAAAGCCACTGGGGTCGCAAGCCGACGCCAATAAAAATGCAAACCGGGTTGAAAACAGAGGTGCCAACCAAAATTATACCTTAAGACTAAAAGGGATCACGTGGATAGGTGGGCAGGGGGAAGGGCTGAAGCCGGAATGCTTGCAAAACCGCTTTGATGTGGAACAGCCATAGAATTATAACTTCCGTTATGGGAGAGAGTCAGGAAAGTTGCATTTCATGCAAACTGGTTGTGACACTGATCCATGCCGTGCTATGCAGCTGGGATCTGGCTGTGTGAATTCAGAAGCAAATCTCACAGATTTCTTCTTTTTTTTCCATTAAAGAGTTGGATTTGATAGAATGTGCATCAAGGACATGGGGTCAGGGGAGACAAGGGAGGCAGGGCCTCACCTGCCACACTTCAATGAAAATAGCCTCAGTGTCCCCTGGGCAGCAAGAGCTCAGCCTCCCTTGCAATTGCGCACTTGCTGCGGCTTCCAGGTAGCTCCAGAATGCCTTGCAGTGAGTGCCTCCCTAGCCATTCACTTCGCAGCATATCACTGACGTACCTCCGTCAAGCTTCTTACAAATCCAGAAGAAAGTCAAGCTCACACTACAAATTTAGAGCATGCTGTGATTCCTCTTGACAGGCTGTTGCTGTCTTCACTGTAAAAAAAAAAAAAAAAAAAGCGAAATCCTCCCCTTGGTTTGTGGATAGGCCACAATTTGTTATGTAGAAGGGGCCCAAATCGCCAACATTAATAAGGTGAAATTGATCTCCAGTACTTTGTGGTTTGGGGCTTGAATCCCACTGAGATTGTACACAAGTCCCCTGATACATAAGTGAATGCAGGGAGGAGAGCTGATCAAGGTCACCGCCATCTCTCTCCACATCTGTCCACTCACATTTGCACCAAGGCTGCATACATACGCTGATGGGTTATTTTATTGTTTGCCTGGCTCCTGGTTCGCATGGTTAGGTGGCAGGACTCTCCTATTCTCTCTGCTGATGTGGGCCACTTCAGCTACATGTTTGGGGTGTGGGGGAGGGTTTGGACCTTGTGTTTAGTACACCCCAGCCTCATAAACAGGTGAGCAGGTCTCCATTGATTTGGGGCAAGTTCCAACTGTAGTTTAGCACTTTGCAGTCCTCTCGATGTCAGTGTGAGCGTTAAACGTGTGCTTAACTCTTCGTGTGGTTCAAAATGGCCTGGCTTTGGCTGGATTGGGGCCACCACAATTTACCCTGAGCAAACAGAGCAGAACGCAAACCCAAATATAGGGGGGGGGGGATTCTGTTTATAGTCCACACCATTCACAGCTCGCAAGTGCAAACAAGTCTAATTATTTTGCAGATTACATAATATCCATAAATATATGAACTTCTATTGGAACAGGTGAGAAAAGAAAACACAGTGGCAAAATAAATAATGTTTTTTTCCCCATTTGTATGCCAAAGAGGGGGGAAAAAAACCCAGGCATTCGGAGAAAGAAAAGTGAAGGCATTGTCTGTACGAGCACAAAGGAGAAATCCATTTAGTTCTTATCTCCCATAAATAGAGACCTTCCAGGAGGATAATGTACAATATTCTTCACAGTACCTTATTCACAGGGACATAATCCACCGTCAATGGGAATAAAACAACTACGAAATCAGCTGTTGAAAGAAATGTAATTTATGGAGAAATATGTGACATCAAATATAAAAAACAACAACACAGAGTTCCCAATCCAGCAAGGCTGATTCAGCCACGGGTGCCAATGCCTGCATGCCAATGATGCCTCTTGCTGGATAATAGCTGGGAGAGGGGCCATAACTCCGTGGTTGAGAACATGCTTTCCATTTGGAAGGCCTGGGGTTCAGTCCCCAGCTGGGAAAGACCCTTGCCTGAAACTCTAGAGCAGCCATTGTCAACCTTTTTCATCTCATGGCACACTGACGGGACTTAAATTTGTCAAGGCACACCATCAGTTTTTTGACAATTGACAAGGCACACCCATTGACATCAAGGGCTCACATCTCCCAGTGGCTCTACTAACAAATGACCCTCCCCCAAACTCTCGAGGCACACCTGTAGACCACCCGCAGCACACCAGTGTGACATGGCACAGTGGTTGAAAATGGCTGCCGTAGAGCAGGGGTTTCCAAACCCCAGCCTGGGGCCCAGATGTGGCCCGCGGCCAGCCTTTTGTCCCCTGAAAGCCCCTGGCCCACTTTGCCGAACATGACTGGAACTATGCTCTGGTTGCATCTGGAAGGTGTTCTAAGGCCAGAGAGTTTGAATGAATGAGCCCATTCATTCATTTATTCACACATCTAAGTTCCATCTCTAATTTATTTATATAAATTTTATATTTGAATTTTTTCTTCGGCCCTCAAAACTGTGCCAGACATTTGATGTGGCCCTCTGGCCAAAAAGTTTGGAGACCCCTGCTCTAGAGCAACAATTTTCAACCAGGGGGGCCACAAATGGTCCACAGGTGTGCTGCGGGAGACTGAGGGAAGGCCATTTAATACTAGAGCCATTGGGGGAAGTGAGCCCCCTGCCGACAACACAGTGGGCCCTGCCAATTTTCAAAAAACTGATGGTGTGCCTTGATCATTTTAGCGCCTTGTTAGTGTGCCGTGAGATGAAAAGGGTTAGAAGTTGCTGCTCTAGAGAGCTGCTGCCAGTCTGTGTGGATAATGCTGACTTAGAGAGAACAATAGTCTGACTTAGCATAAAGCAGCTTCATATGTTAATATCAGGAGTAGGATATTTGCGTTCCGGACAACTGTAACCTGATGAAATGCATCTTAGGCTGCAATTCTATGCACACCTTCCTGGAGTAAGACCTATTAAACACAATGGGACTTACTTCTGAGTAGACATGCATAGGATTGTGCCCCCAGTCATTTATGTCCCCGGACATTCACATCTGAGTGTTTTTGAGTCGTTTGCATCCAACTATAACTGGGCAACCAACTCCATGCTATATATCCTAAGCTTCTTATACCAGCCCAAAGCTAGTTAACTCCACTGCATCAATCACTTCTTTTGACCTGAACAATATTTAATGTTTCCCTTCTGCGGAAATTTGAAAATAATTTGTATGGGTGTTCTCTGAGATGCTTGTGCTAATGTGTCTGTCGACAGTCCTCTGTCTCCCTCTTGTGTCAAAGGGAAGCTATTAAGCTATCTTTCTGCTAAATAAAAGAACAGGGGCGTTTTCAGAAGTGATGGAAAGAGTGTCGTTTTCATGCATCGCTCATAACTGATGTTAATATGGACCAGAAGACAAAAGAGGGAGACTTTTAAATCGAATATTAATACCTAATATCTATTATCTAACACACTGCTGTACTCAATGTAGGTTTAGTACATCCAGATATGGGGAAATGCAAGACATCTCTTTCAGCATGACTTGTGAAAAGCATTTCGTTCATTCAAGAATGTTATTTGCAGTGGCATAGCTAGAGGGGGTGCATAAGAACATAACATAAGAACATAAGAACAGCACCACTGGATCAGGCCATAGGCCCATCTAGTCCAGCTTCCTGTATCTCACAGCGGCCCACCAAATGCCCCAGGGAGCACACCAGATAACAAGAGACCTCATCCTGGTGCCCTCCCCTGCATCTGGCATTCTGACATAACCCATTTCTACAATCAGGAGGTTGCGCATACACATCATGGCTTGTACCCCATAATGGATTTTTCCTCCAGAAACTTGTCCAATCCCCTTTTAAAGGCATCTAGGCTAGACGCCAGCACCACATCCTGTGGCAAGGAGTTCCACAGACCAACCACAGGCTGAGTAAAGAAATATTTTCTTTTGTCTGTCCTAACCCACCCAACACTCAATTTTAGTGGATGTCCCCTGGTTCTGGTATTATGTGAGAGTGTAAAGAGCATCTCCCTATCCACTCTGTCCATCCCCTGCATAATTTTGTATGTCTCAATCATGTCCCCCCTCGGGTGTCTCTTTTCTAGGCTGAAGAGGCCCAAATGCTATGGCCTTTCCTCATAAGGAAGGTGCCCCAGCCCTGTAATCATCTTAGTCACTCTCTTTTGCACCTTTTCCATTTCCACTATGTCTTTTTTGAGATGCGGCGACCAGAACTGGACACAATACTCCAGGTGTGGCCTTACCATAGATTTGTACAACGGCATTATAATACTAACCGTTTTGTTCTCAATACCCTTCCTAATGATCCCAAGCATAGAATTGGCCTTCTTCACTGCCGCCGCACATTGGGTCGACACTTTCATCGACCTGTCCACCACCACCCCAAGATCTCTCTCCTGATCTGTCACAGACAGCTCAGAACCCATCAGCCTATATCTAAAGTTTTGATTTTTTGCCCCAATGTGCATGACTTTACACTTACTGACATTGAAGCGCGTCTGCCATTTTGCTGCCCATTCTGCCAGTCTGGAGAGATCCTTCTGGAGCTCCTCACAATCACTTCTGGTCTTCACCACTCGGAAAAGTTTGGTGTCCTGCAAACTTAGCCACTTCACTGCTCAACCCTGTCTCCAGGTCATTTATGAAGAGGTTGAAAAGCACCGGTCCCAGGACAGATCCTTGGGGCACACCGCTTTTCACCTCTCTCCATTGTGAAAATTGCCCATTGACACCCACTCTCTGTTCCTGGCCTCCAACCAGTTCTCAATCCACGAGAGGACCTGTCCTCTAATTCCCTGACTGTGGAGTTTTTTCAGTAGCCTTTGGTGAGGGACCGTGTCAAACGCCTTCTGAAAGTCCAGATATATAATGTCCACAGGTTCTCCCACATCCACATGCCTGTTGACCTTTTCAAAGAATTCTATAAGGTTCGTGATGCAAGACTTACCCTTACAGAAGCCATGCTGACTCTCCCTCAGCAAGGCCTGTTCGTCTGTGTTTTGAGATCCTATCTTTGATGAGGCATTCCACCATCTTACCCGGTATGGATGTTAGGCTGACCGGCCTATAGTTTCCCGGGTCCCCCCTCTTTCCCTTTTTAAAAATTGGCATGACATTTGCTATCCTCCAATCTTCTGGCACCGGGGCTGTTTTGAGGGACAAGTTGCATACCTTAGTCAAGAGATCTGCAACTTCATTCTTCAATTCCTTAATAACTCTTGGGTGGATGCCATCAGGGCCCGGTGACTTATTGATCTTTAATTTATCAATGAGGTCTGAAACATCTTCTCTTTTAACCTCTATCTGACTTAACTCCTTGGTCAGGAGGGGCCGTTCGGGCAGCGGTATCTGCCCGAGGTCTTCTGCCGTGAAGACAGATGCAAAGAACTCATTTAATTTCTCTGCCATCTCTAAGTCTCCTTTTATCTCCCCTTTCCCTCCCTCACCATCCAGAGTGCCAACCGCTTCTCTGGCAGGTTTCCTGCTTCTAACATATTTGAAGAAGCTTTTATTATTCCCCTTAATGTTGCTGGCCATGCGTTCCTCATAGTCTCGCTTGGCCTCCCGTATCACCTTCTTACATTTCTTTTGCCACAGTTTATGTTCCTTTTTATTCTCCTCATTAGGGCAAGACTTCCATTTACGGAAGGAAGCTTCCTTGCCCTTCACAGCCTCTCTAACTTGGCTGGTTAGCCATGCGGGCACCCTCCTGGATTTAGTGGAACCCTTCTTTCTTTGCGGTATACACCTCTGCTGGGCCTCTATTACTGTTGTTTTAAGCAGCCTCCATGCACTCTGGAGAGATTGGACTCTTTTTACCCTCCCTTTCAACCTCCTTCTAACCAGCCTCCTCATTTGGGGGAAGTCTGCCCATCGGAAGTCAAGGGTTTTTGTTAGAGATTTGCCTGGTATTCTTCCCCCAACGTGCATGTCAAAACGGATCACAGCATGATCACTGTTCCCCAATGGCTCAGTAACGTTTACATCTCTAACCAGGTCCTGCATACCACACAATATTAAATCCAGAGTCACCTGTCCTCTGGTGGGCTCCGTGACTAGCTGCTCTAAGCCACAGTCATTTAGCACGTCAAGAAATCCGGTTTCCTTATCATGACCAGAACACAAATTGACCCAGTCAATATGAGGATAATTGAAGTCCCCCATGATTACAACCCTGTCCCTCCTTGTCACCTCCCTGATCTGTTTCCTCATTTCAAGGTCCCCATCCGATTTCTGGTCTGGAGGACGATAGCACGCCCCCAGTATTACATGGCTGCACAAGCCTGGTAATTTAACCCACAGAGATTCTACGGTGGAGTCGGACCCACCTTCAATCTCTACTTTGCTGGATTCTATCCCTTCCTTAACATAAACGGCCACCCCACCTCCAACACGCCCCTGCCTGTCCCTCCTGTAGAGTTTATAGCCCGGGATTGCGGTATCCCACTGATTCTCCGCATTCCACCAGGTTTCCATTATGCCCACTATGTCAATGTTTTCCCTTGTCACCAGACATTCCAGTTCTCCCACCTTTGCTCATAGACTTCGGGCATTCGCATAAAAGCATTTGTACACGGAATGCCCCAGGATGGGCTGCTATTCGCTCCTTTGTTCCCGCATCCTCTCAGTGTGCCAAACCATCTATCACATCCCATCACGCTACCTTTCCCAATTTCTTCTCCTACCCTGCCTTTGTCTTGTTGTTCTCTAACATCCCCATCCTCATCCCATAGGGATGAGGAGTCCCAAACCGGATGCCCCTTGGCTCCTGTTGGCCTTCCCCCAGGGATCAGTTTAAAAGCTGCTCTGCCACCTTTTTAATGTTATGCGCCAGCAGTCTGGTTCCATTCTGGTTCAAGTGGAGCCTGTCCCTCCTGTACAGGCCCCACTTGTCCCAAAACGTTCCCCAGTGCCTAACGAATCCAAACCCCTCCTCCCTACACCACCGTCTCATCCACGCATTGAGACCCCTGATCTCCGCCTGCCTAGCTGGCCCTGCGCGCGGAACAGGTAGCACTTCAGAGAACGCTACCTTTGAGGTCCTGGCTTTCAGCTTCCTGCCTAAAAGCCTAAATTTGGCCTCCAGGACCTCCCAGCTACACTTGCCCACGTCGTTGGTGCCGACATGCACCACAGCCGCTACCTCTCCCCCAGCACTGTCTACTAGCCTGTCTAGACGAGAAGTGATGTCCGCAACCTTCGCACCAGGCAGGCAAGTCACCATGCGGTCCTCACATCCGTCGCAAACCCCCCTCTCTATGTTTCTAATAATTGAATCCCCCACTACAAGAAGCCCCCGACCCCCCTCCCGCTGAGGAGTATCCCGAGTGCGTTCAGATACGGGCCCATCCCCTGGAGAAGGGGTCCTCCCTAGGGGATTGTTTCCCTCGCCTCCAGGATGACGTCCTCCAGTCCCGAGACTTCCCACCCAGGCAGCCAAGGAGCTGCACGCCTGAGGTTGGGACGAAGCCTGATCGTCCCCGGAAGTCTCCCCACGATCCTCCTCTGCCTGCCTGCGCTTCTCCATGTCGGCCACCAAGGCTTCAAGGGAGCGGACGCGTTCCCTGAGACCCTGGAGCTCCTTGCACCGAGGACACACCCATGACTTATGCCCCAGAGGCATATAATCATACATGTGGCACTCAATGCAGAACACTGGATAGCCCTCTCCCTGCTGCTGGCTGTCTGACTGCATAGCTTTTTTGTTGTTGTTGTTGTTGTTTTACTTAGGGGTACTTTTATAAACCCTACACTGGTTAGCAGCCCTCTTCTCAAGGGAAGAGGAAGGGCAGTGTATGGGGCCCTGGCCTCCTCGCCCTGCTGCTGAACTCACCCAGATGCTAAACTCTCAGTTTACCTGGCACTTGGGGTCCCAGAGGCCACACGTGTCTGGAGAGAGCCTCACGCGATGGCAGGCCTAGCTTTATACTCCTGGCTGGCTCCTCCTCCCTCCTTCCTTCCTGATTGAAAGGGGGGCTGGTCTTCCCAGGTGAGTTTACAAAAGCTCAGGAAGACAAAAGGCTGCTGATGGGCGTAACCTACTCTGCAGGCTCCTGAATGGAGTGCTTAGCAAAGTGCAAAGCATTATGTTCTGCAGGGAGCCTCACCGCGCTGTGCAAGCAGCCCTTTGCCCTCCCTTTTGGAGCCATTCTGGGCCCAAGAGTAAAACGGAGGCGCGGTAAGGCTTCCTACAAAACCGTGGTAAGGCTTCCTGCAAAACTTAGTGCTTTGCACCCCCTCTAGCTATGCCACTGGTTATTTGATACCATCTTTCCACAAGAAAAAACTCTCAAGACAGCTCACAATCTTTAAAACCTCTCAGTGCAAAAAGTTAAAAGACAACATAAGACGGTAGCAACACAAATGCAAATGGAATGAAATAAGAGCCACAATAAAATACTAAGGGGGAGCATAACAAACAAACAGGAGGCAAACCAAATGCTTGCATACACAAACAGGTATTTAAATAACAGCAGAACACCATCAGGCAAAAAGGTCCTCTTGAAGCAGGGCGTTCCACGGCCTGGGTGCAAAGCAAGCCTTTCCCCTTACCCCACCACCACCTATTTTTTAGCTGAGCATAGGACCTGAAGAAGGGCCTCTGTCCTCACCTGGTTGCAGAGGATGGGCTTGACTGTAAAATATTCCACTTAAGGATATAAACCACTTAAGGTTTGACAGGGAATGACCAGTCCTTGTATTGTGTCTGGAAGTGAACTAGAAGACTCTGAAGTCGGTATAGAAGAGGAAGAAAGGTGCTTTATAACAATGGCTCAATGGTGCTTTATAACAATGCTTTATAACAATGGCTCAAGTCATTGT
Source organism: Tiliqua scincoides (assembly GCF_035046505.1). Lineage (NCBI taxonomy): Eukaryota > Metazoa > Chordata > Lepidosauria > Squamata > Scincidae > Tiliqua > Tiliqua scincoides. Next base: position 303,972,097 of record NC_089821.1, read on the forward strand.
GGTGTGTTGGTTAGTGTGGAGCTCTAGCAAGACCTAGGGTCCAGTTCCTGCATGATCCAAAGTTCCGTAGCACACCTTCGCTCTGTCTCCATTTCTCAGTGGCAATGACCTCCCAGAGCTGTTGTGTGAGAGGGAGAAGAACACCCCCCTATCCACTCTTAGTTCTTCTTTGAATTACTCCACAATGTCACTCACCCACTTTCTTTTTCTTTAATGGACCTCAAAGCTTCTGCTGTATTATAGTCCTGAATGTCAATGAGTGGCACCTGCCTGGGGTGCACTCGTATCTCTGACCTTCGGAAAGATGCCTAATCCATATTCATAATGCTGTTTAATTCACTCATTAGCTGTGCTGTATACCTAATTTATTGCCATCATCATGTGAGAGAAGGTAACCTTCCAATTTCTCCTCCCACATACTCTAGGTTTGCCTCGCCATAACATAAGACAACCATTCTGTGGTCATTTAAAAGTGGTTAAACAAAGTTTACTTTTTGGCAGCTTCTGAACGACATTATTAATGAGAGGGCTACCTTTCCGTTTAATTTGTGATGATTATTCCAGTTGACGGCCTTTCTTACTCAAAGCTGATTCACATCTTACAACTAGCCCCAAGCATCATTGGGGGGGGGGGGTGCACTACAAACTTGGAACAAGAGTTCCCTTCCACACGCATACCATGATCTGGTCCCATCTTAAGAATAATGAAAGAATTGTTTCTACAGTGGGCCCTCCTTGTCCAAGGGCTTGGCAACTGGGATTTAAAAATCCACAGATGACGACCCCACAGCTGGAGGGTCTCAGAGGACCTCTTGGACGTGACTGGAAGTGCCTTTCAGAAGCTTCTGGGAGGTCTTCCAAGTCGTTTCTGAAAGGCACTTCTAGTTTGCCAGCATGGTTTTACATCCACCCATCCACCCGCATGGATTTCATTATATGCAGACTTTGGTATCTGCAGGGAGTCCTGGGATGGATCTCCCGCATGTATCAAGTGTGACGGAAGTGGGTTTGATTGGGGAATTAAAAGATATTTTAGATTAGAAATATGAGAAAGGTTGGAAGTTGTTGTGTTCATTTGTGGAAGTGAAAGGAGGCTTGTTGGCCTTGAGGTGCAGAGATACGGCTAAATGCTAGCAACTGTTTCCAGGTATAGGGAGTTGCTATTAAGATGATCTGCTGCAAGTGTACCTTGATTGGACCACAAGTATGAGTCATGATGATTCAGCAAATTTGGAATAATATCATTGGTCTAAAAACCCTCATGGGGTCCTTGGGATACTGCTATAAATTTGGTTTAAGTGCTTTGCTCTGGGCATCTTCACCAGGGCAGCTGTCAGCAGAAGCTTTGCCATGCCAAGTGCCACTCTAGTGCCACAGAAGCTCCAGCAACCTGGTCTGATAACATGTCTGAGTTTTAGCATCTTAAGAGTAGCTAGGTGTTTTGTTTTGTAAATTGTGCCTTTGTGTATTGACTCTTTGTATTATTGAGCCCTTTGTATTACTAACCTGCCCTTTAAATAAAACTTTCTCTACTTTACTTGGCCTGTTCCTTTGGGAAAGATTAAGCTCATTAGAACCTGGAGTTTTGTGTCCTTGAATGGGGCTGTTTGCTTTTCTCCTCCTTCACCCTGTTTTTTAGAGTTGGGGCAGGGAGGTAGGAGTGACCAACTGAAAGCAGCCACCTCGCTCACATCCAGGGCCCAATGTGTTTGAATTATGAGATTACATTTTCTTTGGATCACCAGTTGCCACCAACACCGTCTCCATACTGAAATCATGTTCATTTCAGTTTTGTTCACTGGTTCTCCTTGTTACTATATCGCCTCAGCCAGACTGCAGAACAGCCTGGAGGATTGATTGGTGTCCTTGAACTTCTTTTGGTTTCCAGTGTGCATGCCTGGATGCCTGATTTCATTCAGGAGATGGACAGAGTGGATAGAGAGACACTCTTTTTCCTCTTGCATAACACCAGAACCAGGGGACATCCACAGAAGTTGAGTGTTGGGAGAGTTAGGACAGACAGAAGAAAACATTTCTTTACCCAGCATGCAATTAGTTTGTGGAACTCCTTGCCACAGGATGTAGTGATGGCATCTTGCCTGGATGCCTTTAAAAGGGGATTGGACAAATTTCTGGAGGAGAAGTTCATTACAGGTTACAAGTCATAGTAGGTATGTGCAAGCTCTTGGTTTTAGAGGCAGGTTGCCTCTGATTGCCAGATGCAGGGGAGGGCACCATGATGCAGGTTGTGCCTGTTGTCTTGTGTGCTCTCTGGGGCATCTGGTGGGCCACTGTGAAATACAGGAAGCTGGACTAGATGGGTCTTTGGCCGGATCCAGCAGGGCTCTTCTTATGTTCTTCTTATGTTCTTATGTTCTTCTTATGTTCCCCATTGAACCTCCTGCTCATTCACCCTCTCAAGTCAGATCATTCACCTTCACTGTGATGACTGACAGGAGCTCTCCCGGGATTCAATAAACAGTGAGAAAGAAAGGGGAAGAACAGGTGCTTGTGGGAGCCATTAAGGAAACCACAAATGTAGGGAGGACAGAAGAGAGAACCCACCCCTGTGCTTTAGAATAGACCATGTGACTAGGCTCAGAAGCATCTATAAAGGTACTTAGATTGTCCCCCCCCCCACGTGTCTTCAGCAGGAGGGGCCATGCCTCCTGGCACTATCCACCTTAGTCCACATGTTGAATGGAACATAAAGCTGAACAGGTAGTGGCATCACTAGGGAGTACGGGGGGGTAGTCCACACTGGGTGACACACATGGGGGGTGAAGCGTGCTAGTGACCAAATTCACTAAATGACGGTTTGTAGGAATAATGCCATCATGTTATATACCATTCGATGTATAAATTACAGCAGAATGCAATGAAAAAACCATGCTGAAACCACATGTTCTAATAAAAGTTATAGCCAAAAAACCAGCAGGAGGGCAATCGCAACTCCCACCGCCTGAGGCTTTACCCCATCCACTGCATGGGAGGAGGTCCATCATAGGGGTGACACACTGGCCTCCCGTACCAGGTGACACAAACCCTTGTGACACCGCTGTGCACAGGCTTTATCTTAATGTGCACATAGTTTGACATCCGAAGCGGCGTGAAGCAGGGCTGTGTTCTTGCACCAACCTTGTTTGGGATCTTCTTCGCTGTCCTGCTGAAGCAGGCCCTTGGAACTACAACAGAAGGCATCTATCTCCGGACCAGATCAGATGGAAAGCTCTTCAACCTCTCCAGACTGAGAGCAAAGTCCAAAGTCCAGCTGAAATGTCTGCGTGACTTCCTCTTTGCCAACGATGCAGCTGTCACTACCCACTCTGCCAAAGATCTCCAGCAGCTCATGGATCGTTTTAGCAAGGCCTGCCAAGATTTTGGACTGACAAGCAGCCTGAAGAAAACACAGGTCATGGTTCAGGATGTGGACTCACCTCCCTGCATTACAATCTCTGCACATGAACTGGAGGTTGTCCATGACTTTGTGTACCTTGGCTCAACGATCTCCGACACTCTTTCTCTCGATACCGAGCTAAACAAACGCATCGGTAAAGCAGCTACCACGTTTTCCAGACTCACAAAGAGAGTCTGGTCCAACAAGAAGCTGAAGGAACATACCAAGATCCAGGTCTACAGAGCTTGCGTCCTGAGTACATTTCTGTACTGCAGTGAGTCATGGACTCTTCACTCACAACAGGAGAGGAAACTGAATGCTTTCCACATGCGCTGCCTCCGACGTATTCTCGGCATCACCTGGCAGGACAAAGTTTCAAACAACACAGTCCTGGAACGTGCTGGAATCCCTAGCATGTATGCACTACTGAAACAGAGAAGCCTGCGTTGGCTCGGTCATGTCGTGAGAATGGATGATGGCCGGATCCCAAAGGATCTCCTCTATGGAGAACTCGTGCAAGGAAAGCGCCCTACAGGTAGACCACAGCTGCGATACAAGGACATCTGCAAGAGGGATCTGAAGGCCTTAGGAGTGGACCTCAACAAGTGGGAAACCCTGGCCTCTGAACGGCCCGCTTGGAGGCAGGCTGTGCAGCATGGCCTTTCCCAGTTTGAAGAGACACTTGGCCAACAGTCTGAGGCAAAGAGGCAAAGAAGGAAGGCCCATAGCCAGGGAGACAGACCAGGGACAGACTGCACTTGCTCCCAGTGTGGAAGGGATTGTCACTCCCGAATCGGCCTTTTCAGCCACACTAGACGCTGTTCCAGAACCACCTTTCAGAGCGCGATACCATAGTCTTTCGAGACTGAAGGTTGCCAACTAACTAAGTCTTAATGTGCGGGCGTTAGGGACAAGGCAAGAAGCCTGTCAACAAGCAGAGTGGGGCTGGTGGTCCTGACCCCAGTTCCTCCAGGGCATGGGGAGGGGGAGCCAAGGGAACTTGTGAACCATTCTCATTGGTAGATATGAAAAGTAACCACAAAAGTGCTTGTAAAACATATATCAACTTCCACTTTTTTGGTTTCCTTCTTGCAATTTAGTCTTTAACGGAGGCTGCAGCTGGCTTTTGAATGTGCCTGTGAGTCTTTCCCACCCCCACCTCTGCAGTTGCAGCTCCGAGGAAGGTGCTGAAGAAGAAGCTTTGAGTTTAGATGAGGAGAGAGTCCCTAAGAATGCCAGATCCACTGTCCCTGCAAAGTCCTCTAGGTGGCACCAGAAAAGAACAAAAGGCACAGAAATCAGGATCATGAAGAATGCCTTTTACTGGAAGCCTCAGTGCCCCCAGAAGGGCAGGCTAGTTCACAGCAGGGTATCCAACCCCTGCACTGCTTTGAAGGGTTCATTGATTGCCCCCTTAGGCACAGCAGCTCACACTGTGGCAGTAACAGCAGAAGGCACAGCTATTGCAAGATAGGATTGTTCTCTTTTTCCAGACCAGCTCCAGGACCCCTTGGCATAGTGCTTCTTCCTACCTGCATGGCCTCCCATGTTTGTGGCGGGTTTGTGGTGGGGCTGGCTGTCCTTGGCATTGTTGATATATGTGTCCACCACCGCCACAGGCAGCAGCTGCTCCACAGATCTCTCTTCCCCTCTCCCATTCCTCGCTCCGCTCTCACCCTCATTCTCTCCACAGCTGCTGAGCAGTCTAAGAATCACACTCCCTCCTCTGATTTCTATGCCCATCTCCAAATGGGAACTTCTGGGAGCAGAGCTCTGGGGGAAACCTTCCATTTCCAGATGGGGTGAATGGGCGAAAGAAGGGGTAGTAACTCAGGTCCAAGCCTGCTCTTCCAGGCACTTCCCATTTGCAAATGGGTGTTTTCCCTTGAAGACCCCTCTAGTGACGCACGGAACTCGGGCAAAAACAGTGGCGTCACTAGGGGGACGGGGTAGGTGTGGATAGCACTGAGTGTCACCATTGGGGCGGTGAGACCACACCGCCCAAGCTTCTGTTCATTGATCTTTGACCAACTCCGGGTCCAGCCACCAAGTGCTCTTACTGACAATCGTGTTTTCATCGCTCACCAGCAAGAACACAAAGGGCCCAGAACGGGCCAAAGATTGCCAAACTGAGGCAGTCTGGAGGTGGGCTTTTCAAATTAAAAACAATGTGATAGCACAAAGGTCAGAGGGTAATGTGATTACATCGTTACATCACCCCTGAACTTCCAGAACATCAAGCTTCTCCAGTAAGTGCTGAATTAAGTGGCACCCACCCCAGGGATGCCTCTGGGCAGAAAACTCCCATTTACAGATGGGATAGGAGGTGATGGTGGATTGACTTACCTGGCCAAGAGAGACATTCTTTAGCAAGATGAAGGTGATCAGGGATTGACAGTGAACTCCCACCCTGAGGAAGTGGAGCCCATGGCAACTACCCAAAGGTGACATCCTTTGATGCTAGTCCTATTCATGTATTTACTTATTTATTTTATATATTTAAGAAATGTATACCCTGCCTTTCCCATGGCAAAGCAAAAGCCCAAGGCAGCTTATAAAGCTTTATAATCAAGTACAAAGTATCACAACAAGTAAAAAAAAAAAAAATCAAACAAGGCATTAAAACATTAATTTCAACACTGCATGGTGAAAAACAATTTCAAAACAGAGCAAAAAAAATTTAAGGGAAAAAGGGAAAGGAACTCATTGAGGGGAAGAGATGGGTTCAGAGAGGGAGTCAAGTCACCACAGTATATCAGAGACTCAGAAGGCAAAAATCCACTCATTAACCAAATGCCTGATGAAACAGGTATGTTTTGAGCCTTCGCTGAAAAGCCATGAAAGAGAGAGAGAGAGAGAGAGAGAGAGAGAGAGAAAGTTGTTCTCAGTTCCCCTGGAAGAGCATTCCAAAGTTGTGGTGCCACCACAGAGAAGGCTTACCCCCCAAGTTGCTACCCCTGTCTCTTGGGACAAAGGTGGCACTTGAAGAAGAGCCTCTTCAGCTGACCTGAGAGGATGGGCTGGAATGTATGGAAGGAGGTAGTCTTTCAGGTAGCCTGGACCCAAGTCATGGAAGGTCTTAATGGTTAGAACGAACACCTTGAATTGGGACCGGAAGCTTACGGGCAGCCAGAGTAGCTGCCAAAGCACTGGCCCAACAAAGTCAAAACATCTGGCCCTCATAACCACTTGGGTTGCCACATTCTGCACTAATTGCAGTTTCTGAACTGCTTTAGCAGGTAGCCCCACATAGAGCACACTGCAGTAGCCCCATCTTAAGGTTACTAAAGCATTGGTCACCGTAGCCAGGTCTCAATGGCTCAAGTATGGTTTCAGTTGGTGCCCCAGCTTAAGCTGGGCGAACGCACTTCTAGTCACTGCTGATTTTCCAGGGAGAGCTGAGATTTCAGGAGAACTAAGCTGCGCACTTGTTTTTGTGAAGGGAGTGCAATCCTGTTCAAAGTGGGTAGATGATTCAGTGCCTGCAGTGAGGATTTCTTGATCAGGAGAACTTCTGTCCTTTCAGGATTTAGTTTCAGCTTATTGACTTTCATCCAGACCCTAATGGCATTCAGACAGCATCCCAGGACTTCCACAGCTTACTCAGAGTGGTATGGCAAGGAGAGATAGAGTTGTGTGCCATCCGCATTTCGGTGGCACACCACACCAAATCCCCAGATGATCTCTCCATATTTCATCCCTGGATACGAAACCAAGTGGAGCCCTAGAAGTTTTTCTTTTTCTTTTTTTTTAAATGCTGGTTTTCTGGGGGTGGAAACAGGCTGTGTTGGAACATTGTTATTTGTGTATAGTGTCCCTGGGAATCCGCCAGACCAGGGAGGGGAGGGTGACGACTCATTGCCATTAAGATACTTACTCTGAGGAATGATTCAATTATGTTCAAATTTTGTTTGTGGGAACATGTTACGGACAGCTGTTTAATGTCAAGGGGCCAGATTCTGATTTTGCAGCTGGGAAGCCACTGTCTTCTGCTCTGCAAACTGGCTTCTAAATATCGGCATAATGGAAAAACAGAGTTTGGCTGCCAACTGCACTGTGTAAATGTGGATTAATGTATCTGAAAAGCCTCTAAACCTCTTGTGAATCGGATACAAAGTGCACAGCTGAAGGGGAGATGGGATTCTAGATGGCTGCCGAAGTCTAGCTGAAAAAGTCACTATTGATACAAGTCAATGCTTATCAATGAGGAAGACTGACAGCCACAAAGTGGTGGTAATTAATTGTTTATGTTACATTCCCAGTATGTGAAAACTGACTACACATGATAAATGTCAGTGCAAAGGATGCCTTTTGCACTAAAGGAAGTTCTCAGGAAGTAACAGCAGCTGAATTGGTGCCCCCATGGCTTGGATCCATGTTGGGGCATAGGGGCAGGGTGTGCAATGGACAATTCAGTGCACCACTTCCCCACAGGGCCCCCAATAAATTGAGACTGATGTTCTATGGATGATAACGCACCGAGCTCCTCCCACAGTTGTGTAGCTAAGGAGGGGTCAAAGGGATGCGGAGCAGCCAAGCCATTTGGAGCGAGGCTGCCCACTTTGGTCTGCCTCAGTCCCAGTGGCATGCAGAGGCTGTTCTAAGGCCCAGGGATTCAGGCGTGGGTCCCGCCCATCTGGACGGCCTTAAGTCATTTCCAGGTTTTCAGGCAAAACCGGAAGTGATGCTTGAAGGCCCTAGAAGGACTTCTGAGGCTCAGGAAATCCACCCTGGACCTCAAAACATCCTCTGAATGTGACCGAATACAGCTCCAGTCACATTCAGTGGGATACAGATACGTGGATGGCCCAGGTTAGGAGAGGGCCCTGGAAGGTGTACTCCCATCTCCCTCAACCACCATGCTCAGTAGCGCAAGTGCACTGTCTGTGTTTACAGAAACACTTTCAACTGTGTGCAGGAAAGATTCCTCTCCAATCCTTGCCCTAAAACTTCTCACCTTGATGTCCCTGCTTGGGAAACTCTGCCTGGCAGATCAGGCTGTCTGTGAAACCTGAGCTCAAAGACTCCAGAGAAAGGTAGCAGAAAGAAGACTTGTAGTGTTCAGTCTGTCCCCAGCTTCTGGTGTCACACCGGACTGGTCTTTGTCCTGCCACCTCCACTCCTCCCCCTTCTGAAACCAAATCCCTGACTCTGTTGGGCAACATACCATTTTATCAGTCTTTCAAGATTTAATGCAGCCTTTCTATGGGTTTCCCTCTTGTTCCGATTCAAGTCTAAACCGTGGGGAGTGCAAGGGCAGGCACTCCAGGGTTCTGAGGCTGCCTCTTGTAAGGAACCTGCTCAAAGAAGAGACACCCTAATTCGAACTGGTGGTTTATTTTATGTGTCAAACATTTTTCCAAGACATTCACATTTATTATACTGATTTTCTGCAGAGTCTTCTTTAGTTGTGCCTACTGATTTAGTAGGAGGCGCAAGAGTCTTGCATAAGAGGGAGATGTTAAGGTTTAAGGGGGGCTTGTATAAAATTATAAGAGGATTGGTGTAGGTTCCCAGTCTTGTCCCAATATGAGCAGGTTGCAAGAACAACACTTCAACTACAGCAGAGTACTTTCAGCAGTTGTATTGGTCAAGGGATATCACATATAGAGTAGTCATTTAACAGTCCAAGAGTCAGCACGGAGAGCAGTCAGTTCCAGTATAACAAATGCAAATCAGTTCCAATAATACACAGTCAAAGGTTCAGTCCATAAGTCAGTAATATCACATACATACAGTATCCAGCCTCTTCAGCCACTGGCAGCAGTCTCACAGTTACTCCATCAACTCCCCTACTGCTGCACTTGAGGCTCCTTCTGACTATCTTCATATAGTCAGCTCAGCCAAAAAGTATTTGGCTTGGTCACACCCAGGGTGTGCCTGTCCCAGGTGCTTGCTGATTCTGCTGAATCATTGCTCTGCACCTGCTCCCTGAACCAACATGTAAGCTTTGGTTCTGCATCACTCAGAACTCAAGCTGACAGGAGAGAGGTAGAACGAGGTTTGTGCTGAGTCTGGCAACTGGTCCACTGACTGGCAGCAGCTCTGCTGGAGTGACACTGAACTACAGCCCCACAAAAGGCACACCCCAAACCACAGTGCCCCAGGCACAGAAAGGCCCCACAACTTAAAAAAAGGGAATCATTTGAGAGTAAGGAACAAACAGAGAGCAAGAGATCTTTTCCTGCTCAGGATAAATACAATACAGACAATAATTTCAGACAATAATTTATCACTCAGGTTAGTCCCACATTATTGCAGGATCATGCACCTCTCTCCGGGAGCTGGTGAGGGAGCGCACAAGCAGTCCTTGTGCTCCTGCACCTGCTGGCTAGTTTTGCCATGCTGCACAAGACCCCATTTGCCTTCAGGCCGCCCAAGATCATGCTGGAGCTGGTGTGAGAACCAACCCTTGGAAGAAATTGGTGCACAGGCACAGCTCACAAAGGGTGGGGGCAGCCAATGGATGCACTGGGTGTCATGCCCATTCAGGACAATTCTGCACTCATGTCCATTTTGTATGTGTGCAATCTGGGTGAAACAATTCATTGTGCCAGACAGGCATGCAGATGTGCTGGCATGTAAAGCTGGTGCTTCTGGTAGTAACTTTTATACTGGCAGCCAGACATGGCTGACTAGGTGAAGAGGTTGGATGGGAAGGCCAGTTTGTCTCCACTACTCCACTCCTCTATGACATGGTCAACTTTATGACATCATGAAACCAATGTGAACTTGGTTTGAGCACAGGGATGCTCAGGGGTGTCTCTGCCAGTAGGTGGAGACCACATGGAGGAGAGGAGGCAGCAGGAGTGATATCTGAGCGGCGGCTGGAGAGAGAAGGCAAGTTCACTTGTGAACTTGCAGAGTGCGGGGCAAGGAAGTGGCCAGAAGCAGGCAGCTATCCATGTCCTGAAGCTGACGAACATCAACCAGCTGATCTGTTGGAAGCTGGCGGACGTGAGCGGACAGAAGCTGGTGGCCATCTGCTTTCAGAAGCCAAGTGCAGATATGTCGCCTGAGTCGTGACGAAGCAGGTGGATGTTAGTGGAGAAAAACTGGTGGATGTCGGCCCATTGAAATCTGCTGGTAAAAGCCACTAGATATCTGTGGATTGAAACTGGGGATGGTGTATGCGTATGCCCCCAAGACCAAAAGCCCTAGGTGAATATCTTGGTCTCATGGGGAGGGAGAGCACAGGAGGAAATTCTGTCTCTTCTCATTTGGGGAGATCTGAACTGTGGATATTGTAGTTGGGGGCCCGGACCCTTAGAATGCCCATTGCTCCTTCTGTTCACCTGTGTTGCTGCGTTCTGGACAAAACAGTGATCAATTATAGAGATATGGATGTGAGTAACCCCTTCAGAAATATAAGTTGTATTTATTTATGTATTTAGGAATTCACTTGGCTTTCCTTGAATATTCTTGGCATTTCTCCATGAAATTCACTTTAATTTTCAGTTCGTGTGAAATGTCACTGGTAACCCTTTTATGACATAAGTCTCAGCTTTCTGGATGTAATGGAGGCCACACTTCCTACCTCACAAAGTCTGCTCATGAACACAAAGGGGTTCATGGAGACACAAATGAAGTGACCTCAGCTCCTGTCAGGAGAGTGCCAGATGAGACAGTAAGGAGAGTCATTAGAAAAACCAGCTAAATTGTTTCAATTGGCATTTTTTAAAAGAGCTATATATATTTAGTTCTCAGCCAAAATGTATTTCCTTGGACTGCTGGGAGGATATCATGGAATTAGAACCTGTCACATCTTCAGCAGTTGGTGTGGAACTGTGTCTGATAGACCAGAGCATTCTGAGGCAGTTGGGAGTGTCAGAGAAGAGAAGTCAGTTAGAAGCGGGTGAGGCAGCAAAGCAGTCCCTTGAAACAAGGACTTTTCATTTGCTTGTATTATCTTGCAATTTACTGCTAACAATGTGAGTGTATATTATGTTAGTTGTTAACCCTTCAGATTATTCCGGATGATGAAATTGTTAGGGCTGACTCCAGAAAAGAAGTGGGGACCCCAGGGAACCTCAGGAATCATCACACTTGCTATGGAGAAAGTGACTAGAGTCTTCCTCCATCTCCTATAATGCTGAGTAACATAATGAAGTTGATGGACATTGATTCAGAAGGAGTTATTCACACAACATATAATGTCTTTTTGGCACTAACCAAAGACCATTATGCTCCCAGACTTATTGCTGAGAGAATAATTAGGTACATTATTTTACATTAAGTAATGTTCAATGTACAGTAGCTTGTTTTTTAGTGTGTTGCCAACTGTTCTGAGGATTTGTACTAAAGGTCAGTATAGAAGGCAATGAAAGTAATAGGTAACACAAACAAAAGACAAGGAACAAAATTTACTTCTGGAATTTGCTGCTACAAAAAGGGGCAACGGCTACCAGTTTTATGGCTTTAAAAGGACAGGAGATAATTTCATGCAAAAGAGGCCTATCAAGATTGCCAAGTAGAACCTCTTAGTTCAGAGGCCACAACACCACTTGCTTCTGAACTCCCCAGAAGCCTTTGACTAGTCATTGTGCAAAACAGGGTATGCTAGAGCAATGAATTCACTGTACAAAGACCAACTTTCCAACTTTCTTTGGCCACTCTGGTCCTTAAAAGCTGTAGTTGCTTTGCCCTGTGTAGTTATAAACATCCTCACTGCTTCTAGAATGGTGTGTGGAAGCTGCTCCCTTCTTAAAGCAATATGTGAGGCATTCAGATATGTTGGCATGTAAAACTGGTGCTTCTGGTATCAACTTTTATACTGGCAGCCAGACATTGCTGACTAGGTGAAGAGGTTGGATGGTAAGTTTCCATTACTCTAAGCAAGTGCCTCTATGACATGGTCAACTTTATGACATCATGAAACCAATGTGACCTCAGTTTGAGCACAGGGATGCTCAGGGGTGTCTCTGCCAGAAGCTGGAGACCACATGGAGCAGAGGAGGCAGCAGGAGTGATATCTGAGCGGTGGCTGGAGAGAGAAGGCAAGTTCATGTGTGAACTTGAAGAGTGAGGGGCAAGGAAGTGGCCTGAAGCAGGCAGCTATCCATGTCCTGAAGCTGACGAACGTCAACCAGCTGACCTGGTGGAAGCTGGCGGACATGAGTGGACAGAAGCTGGAGGCCATCTGCTTTCAGAAGCCAAGTGCGGATATGTCGCCTGACTCACAATGAAGCAGGTGATTGTTAGCAGATGAAAACTGGTGGACATATGCCAACTGAAGCCTGCTGGTAAAAGCCACTGGATATCTGCGGGTTAGGGAGTACGTGTGCGTGAATGGAGGGAGAAAGGAAGATTGAATAGGGGATGGTGCGATGCTCCAGCATCGCCGACTTTGTGCAATTGAGTATGTGCACCTTCAGAAGCAGGGCGTCTGGCCCCGACGGAAAGATCCAAGCCCTTCTTATTGGTTTGCCGAATGGTATTTGGTTCCTCCTAAGAGGCAAGATGGAACAAAATGCCCCAAAAGCCCAGGGTGAATATCTTGGTCTCGGGGGGAGGGAGGGCACAGGAGGAAATTCTGTCTCTATTCATTTGGGGGGATCTGAACTGTGGATACTGTAGTTGGGGAACCAGGACCCTTAAAATGTCCATTGTTCCTTCTGTTCACCTCTAACGCTGCCTTCTGGTCAAAACAATGATTAACTATAGAGATAACGGTGTGAGTAACCCCGTCAGAAATATAAGTTGTATTCTAGGAATTCACTTGGCTTTCCTTGAACGTTCTTGGCATTTCTCCAAGAAATTCACTTTAATTTTCAGTTTGTGTGAAATTTCAGTGGTAACCCTTTTATGACGTAAGTCTCAGCTTTCTCTATGTAAGAGGCCACACTTCCTACCTCACAAAGGCTGCTCATGAACACAAAGGTGTTCATGGAGACACCAGTGAAATGATCTCAGATCATGTCAGGAGAGTGCCAGATGAGGACAGTAAGGAGATTCCTTAGAAAAAGCCGGCTAAATTGTTTCAATTGCCCTCTTTTTAAAAGAGCTATGATACTCACACCACTGAAACCCCAATAGATGGGAATTGGCGACATGTCAGCTGGAATGGTGGAGCACCTCTGAATGTTTCCTCTTCTCAGCTTGACAAGATGGCAATATTGAATATGCCAGTTCAGCTACAAGCAGAGGGGGTCCAAACCCTTAGTCAGAAGGCATGAATAGTCCTGTAGCAATGTGCTTCTTGTCAAGATGTGACAGCGTTGTGAAATAAATGATCTCCAAAACAGCAATGCCTTCTTGGGTGGATGGTGAACAACTCCTTCAGGAGATGCGAATGGTCACACTCAGATCTTGTAGCATTTGACCATAACAGTCTATTGACAAACAAGGAGGCAAACAGCTCTTGGCTCTTGCCTTTTACCAGACAGGCAGGAAGCTTTCAAAATATAGAGAAGATGTACTCTAAGATTGAAAGAACATGCATAGGACAACACCAGAAAAATCAAATATAGTACTTGAGTTTACAGGCAAAGAAACGAAAGCAAATTTTAACTCAATAGTCCATGCACAAGTTCCACTTCGAAGAAACCAACCTCTCCTACACTGGAGAGGCTGCCTGGCTTACACAGTTGAACCTCTTTATACAAAATCCCTGCCAATGTTTGCCTTTGATGAGGGACTTGGGGATTGGGTTTCTGTGATTTCACAGTTCCTTTGCCTGTTGAGCAATGGAAAGGTGCTATCAGAGCTTCCTAACTGCAGGATGGCAGGGGAATCATGAGGTCAAAAGAGAGATGGACAACTTGCAACTGAACTGAGATCTTAAACAAGGCATCCTCCAGTGGTTGGTTGGCCAGCTAGGGGCTGGGACCAGAACTTGGCATATGTCCCTCTGGACAGTTGCGTGTATATTTAGTTCTCTGCCAAAATGAATTTCTTAGGGCTGCTGGGAGGATATCATAGAACTGGAATTAGAACCTGTCACATCTTCAGCAGTTGGTGTGGAACTGTGTCTGATGGACAAGAGCATTCTGAGGCAGTTGGGAGTGTCAGGGAAGAGGAGTCAGTTAGAAGCAGGTGAGGCAGCAAAGCAGTCCCTTGAAACAAGGACTTTTCATTTGCTTGTATTATCTTGCAATTTACTGCTAACAATGTGAGTGCATATTATGTTAGTTGTTAACAGGGAATTCAGAGAGGTTATTGTGAGTGACCCTTCAGATTATTTGGGATGATGGAATTTTTAGGGCTGACTCCATTAGTGCTTACTTAGTCGATCAGTTCCACACAAAGCAAAGTTGAGTTTGAGATTATTTTAAGATGACAAGAAAACTGCAGGTATTGTTACACAGCTGGAAATACAAACAGAAAACTAAAAGCTGACAAGGAGGTTAATTAGATCTAGGAAGAGAAGCAACCAACACATTCTAACCAACTAACAAGACAGGTTACAGACAACAAATCATACCTTTTGTAAATATACCTTGGTATATCTACTCACATGCTGTCACTTCTCCCACAGAAGTCTCCAGCTGACTGCAATGAGCTCTGGCGGACCTCTCCAGACTGGGTGAACGGTCAACAAAAGGAACAAGAAGGTTCATTGTAAGTACAGTGACTGACATTGGGGCAGTAAATCCAAACTCTCTACATGAGCACTGATGGGGTCCAAACTGGTGATGATAATGAAAAAAAAAATAGTTTGGGGACATGGTGGCTATCTCAATGACCATTTCGATAATGTCATTGAGGGATGCTATGGAGAAGGCACATTCCATGCTGGGGATTTGTTACGAAAATCATTGAAAACAAAACAGTCAATATTGCAATACCCTTACACAAATTGTGGTGCAGCTCTGTTTGGAATACAGTGTAGTGTTCTGGTCACCACATCTCACAAAGGATCATTGTAGACTTGGAAGATGCAGAGAAGGGCAAATTAAATAACCAAAGGGTTGGAGCACCTTGTCCCCGAGGAAATCAAGATGTTTAGGATCTCTTAATTTAGAAAATAAGATCCGGTGTATAGAGAGAACGTAACGGAGGTCTTTAAAATTATGCTTTCTGTCAAGGAAGAAGAGGGGAGTCCCCAAGGGACTGAGGCTGACCCAGGGATGCAGAGTCTAGTGATTAGCACGCTCACTCCCTTCCCGTACCTTTCTTTTCCTTTTTGGACAGGCAGCTGAATAGGGAAAAGTCCTGGTAGAATGTATCTGCTGTGCTACCACCAGCCCAGACTACCAAACTGGGCAGAGGGGGGCCATCTGGCAAATATCCCCCCCCCAGCAGAATACTGAACCTCAGAGGTTCCTAACACAATCACTCTCACAGCAGTGCCTGCAAAAGAGGGAATGTGACAATCCCCTGCACGTCCCATACCCAGGGACCAGGCAGACCAAGGGTTAAAATGCAACCAGTTTTATTAAAGATTAAATAAGAGGAGAAAACAAAATAGAAAAAAGACGAGATAAAAATGTGTGATATAAAAGATGAATGGAAGGTCACTGCAAATGGCCGGCAGAAGGAGACCAGCCACTAATCTGCTTGCTTCATTTAGAAATGTTCTGTAAACCAGTGGAAAAATCAAACTGAAATGAATCAGATCCTCTCTGCTAGACTGTGCCCCTGTCCTAATTACAGGGGACTCCCATGGAACTCGCAGACCACTTTCTCTGGCTGCCCTTTGGGTGGGCACTTCTCCCTGAGACCCAAGGAGTGGGCTCTTGGGCTATTGGAATGGAGACCACTCAGTTCCTGGTGGGTTTGTAAATTTTAAATTTTGGCTATTGTGATGTCACTGGTTTAGCTGATTAGTGGAAAGGGATTACCTAGATACTTGTCTGCCTCCCCCCCCCCCCAGTAGGACAGATGGGAATGTGAGCCAATTAGCAGGCACATCCCTGTCCTTGGCAGAAACCCAAACAAAAGAGAAGGCACTTATGGTGCTTACAAACAAAGGGATGGAAGCTACCTGTGATGCTCTCAGCAGCTGAATGCACAGACGCTGCTGGTGAGTTCGATTTGCCCCAAATATGGGGAAACAGACTAAAAGGCGCAGGAAAGATATGGGGACCCCAGAGAATCTCAGGAATCATCACACATGCTATGAAGAAACTGGCTGGAGTCTTCCTCCATCTCCTATAATGCTGGGTGACACAATGAAGTTGATGGACATTGATTCAGAAGAGAAGAGTTAATCACACAACATACAATGTCTTTTTGGCACTAGCCAAAGACTTCATTATGCTCCCAGATTTATTGTTGGGAGAACAATAATGTACATTAAATAATGTTCAATGTACAGTAGTTTGTTTTTTAGTGTGTTGCCAACTGTCCTGATGATTTGTACTAAAGATCAGTATAGAAGGCAATGAAAGTAACAGATAACTCAAACAAAAGACAAGGAACAAAATTAACTTCTGGAATTTGCTGCTACAAAAAGCGGTGATGGCTACTAGTTTTATGACTTTAAAAGGACAGGAGACAATTTCATGGAGAAGAGGCCTATCAAGATTGCCAAGTGGAACCTCTTAGTTCATAGGCCACTGAACACCACTTGCTTCTGAGATCCCCAGAAGCCTTTGACTAGTCACTGTGCAAAACGGGATGCTAGAGTTATGGACCCACTGTGTTTGCATTATGCAGGGGTTTCCATGGCCTTCTTGTGACATCACACTCTGACATCATAATCCCTTGGTTCAACTGTCAGCTGGTCAGAATGTTGCTCTCACCAGACCAGAAAGACCAGACCAGTAAGTCTTTCTTGATTTACTCTAATTTCACTTTTTTCATTTTTACTATTATAAAGAGGAGGAAGAGGAAGGGATGAAGAGAGTTTTATTGATCTTATTGGTTATTGTAACGTATTAGTAATGATGTTGGTTCTAATGATCAGGAGTGCATTTTGGTGTTCCTGGGCGAGGGGAGGGCAGGTGGGTGGGGAGCAGGAGGTGGGGGTGGGATCCAGCCGTTCCTGGGGAGTTTGGAGCGGCTTTAAGCTGCTCCACTCTCCTCAGACTTGTGCCACCTCAAGAGCTATTGGAGCTCAAGAGGTGGCACAAGCCTGAGGAGACCCATAGGGGCCAGCGGCTCTTACCCAAGGGTAAGGGAAAAAGTTTCCCCTTGCCTCTGGCTAAGCTGCTTCTGACCACTATCCTGCGCTGGATACAGCACAAGCCTCTTGGCTTGCCTGTTCCAGCGCAGGATAGGATTGCACCCTAAAAAGGATAAAGCCCTTGTAGAACCAACACAAGATTATAAAAGGTGCAGAAGACAGTCCAAAGAAGAGGATACCTTGCAAGGTGATGGCTGAAACCATCTGTACAAGGAAATGTTGAAACCTTTTGGCTCTGGGGCCACTTTTAGATGTGGGTTGGAGTCTCCCATCAAGTGGTGTTGGCGGAGGAAGAAGAGAAGAAGAAATTCTTGGGAGACAAGATGAGGATGATTATTGATTGTATTTTATGATCCACAGCACCGCTCCATAGAAGAGATGAAAGTCCGGTGAAGCCAAGTTTGAAATTGTGGCCATAGGAAGGGAGCATGCAGCCATTTCTAACAAAATTGCTGAATCTGATTTCAAGAACATTAAACAGATACTGTGGGAGGTAATTCCTGTTCTGAGTTGTCACTGACAAAGAGCCAGTGAACTGTGACATTTAGAGGAAAGAAAAGTGTGGGAGGGGGGCTGGACAGACCCTATTGGACTTCACTGGGCACCAACTCTCATCTTCTCTGTCTTGCCCCTTGGTCTCTCTCAGGCAGTGATGAAAGATGCCCTGCTCAGCTCTGAGTCTGCACCCGCCATCCTGGCTGCAAGAATCATCACATATGAACAGAGGTGAAATATCTCTTTTAAAGCGGTGGGGAGCAGTTCATTATTTTAGCTTTATCCCTGGCTGTTTGATCAAAATTATCCCTATGGCAGCTTATAGTAACACAAAGCAAGCCAGGAGCCTCTTAGACCTCTGACCAATGACAGAGGCCAGATCTTATGGCTCGGTCGCATTCCCCTTGCCAGTCACAGGGCAATTGGAAATAAGAGCAGAGTTCTTTTCAGGTAGAGGAGGGTGAGTTGCCTGCAGCTGGAACATTATCTGGCCACCAGGAGGGTGGGAGACACAGCTGGCCTGCCCTGTACCATGATGTTCATCCTGAGGAGTCTGAGTGCAGCCTCTCAGGGGCTCTAAGCCCCTATTGAATATCACTTCAAAGCAAATTAGGCATTATCAGGATGCAAGAAATGAAGAACCAGCATAGGAATGCTTCATTGCGTAACCAAGCAAAAGAACAGTTCAAGCCTTGGGAAAAGGCATGGAGGAAGTTCATAAGAATGAACCCCATAAGAAAAGAAGGGCTGTCTCATTGCCCTGGCCTCTATACAGGCAGTTCAATCAAGGGTGCAATCCTAACCAATGTTGTCACTGGCAGAGCTGGGACAGTGGGGCGTGTGCTGCATCCTGACTTGGAGGGCAGTCACCGATGCCTCCTCAAGGAAAGGCAAAGTTTGTTCTTTTACCTTGGAGTTGCATTGCCCTTGGAGAGTTGGTTAGGACTGCACCCTAAGTAATGATAATAGTGAAAAGAATTGGGAAATGTTGGTTTGGAGAGGGGTAAGAGAGAAGCATTTAAGTTCTTCCACTCCTGAGCATCTAAGAATCCAACATGGTTCCCTTTTCATCACCAGGGAATCCTCAGCAATGGAAGAAGCTTCACTGCTGATCTAACCACTTGTTGGTGTTTGGAACCTCAAGGTCTGTACCAAAGAGTAGCCTTCCTGCTGGTGGGGTTTCACAATCCCCTGACACAACTGGATGTACTAGCACCTGGATTGTTGTCCCTCCTCACATAGTGTTCTCTTTTTCCTTCCATCCAGCCTTCCCTCAAAGGGGAACAGAGCTTGCACTCCTCGGACCGACTCTAAGGGTGCGCCTTCCTGTCCTCTCAAGACCCAAGACTGACTTCAGCCAGGACAACTCGCATCAACACTGTGACAAACACTCCTGCTGGCCATTTGTGCCCCAGACAGAGAAGGAAGAGGCTAAGGAAAGTGGCTGAATGACGGCTTCCCCTCTGGAACATTCAGCATTCTGCTGCTGGGCTAGTTGCGGCAGGACCCAATGACAGAACACCTTGTGGGAACTAACCAGGTAAGCACACCAAGGAGAAGGTGTGGCAAATGTATGTTCCATTTCAAGCAGGGATGGAGAAAGCCTCCCCAGGGACAATTGCCCTTCAGCCACACGTCATCAGCAGAATCTGCCACTTTGCTCCTCTGGGGCTCTCTGTCTTGGCAGGTAAACTAAGGGTGTAGGAACACCATCATGCTACATCTCTTGCCTTGTAGTGTTGAGTGGCAGAAAGCACAAACTCCAGGTCCATGAAGAATAGCTCTAACAGATTGAGAGAGGGAGAGCGAGGGAGATAGAGGGAGAGAGCTGAAGATTTCAGGGCCTAAAACGGAAACCTCTGGACACAGGGTATTAAGATATTCAAAGAGAAGGGTTCACCCCACCTTCTAATTTTCTGATCCCGTCTAGGAGGGGGCTGGCTACCTTTTAGCCCTTACTTACTCCTGCTATCCAGATCCAAACCAGGGGGCTCTATGCCTGCCATTTACCCATTGAAGCCAAGAGAAGTTTTTCCCCAGGACATGGAACATGCACAGGGAGGCCCTGACTGAAGCTGCCATAGACATTAGGCTTAAAACCTCCCTTGCCTGTCACTGCAACCCTTATCTGAATTGTCCACGTGATACTTACAGAGGAGAAACATGCCAAAATGTAAGGGCCAATAAAATAATCAAAGCTATGCCAAATTGGGTCCAGATGGCAATGTCCCAAATCACTGTCTCCAAAAATCCCAACTGCCCCTTAGAACAAAGACGACCCTTTCTGAGAAGAACTCACAGCCCAAAGGCAAGTACAGAAGTTTCCATTACCATTTGCTCTGGGAACCTCAGCACAACCCTGACCCATCAAACCCAGCCTTGTCCAGTCTCCTCTACTTCTCAGGTGACCACTCTGAAATAAATAAAGTTTTAGAAAAGCATAAGTAACTCTTCAATTCTCTTCTCTTCTCCCCAGATGACATTATATTTAAAGATATTGAAGAAGGAGGAGGAGGAGAAGAAGAAGGAGATGTGAGCCAACATTCAGAACCTGATTGCCATACCTGTGAGATCTCCCAGCTGGAGAAATATGAATACTTTAAGTCTGCCAACTAGCAAGTAGGCAATGAAGATTTTCTAGAACCTGGGAAAAATTGGGAGTTCCCATAGCTTGGATATGGCAAGCTCAGGTGTTGTTCTCCCTCTGTCCAAGAAACCAATTTCTCCCCAAAAGTAAGGAAAAAAACATTGAATGAACAGGAGGGAAACAAAAAAAAATAGGAGAAAGTTCAGAAAGAGCAAGTCAAAACTTGCAAGAAAAAAGAAAGTTCTTGCCTAAGGCAGGGGGTTGGACTAGATGACCTATTAGATCCCTTCCAACTCTATGCTTCTATGAAATTAATTCAAGTGAGGTAGAAGATTGGAAATTCAGGCAGGATGGAAGAAAGAAGGGAAGACAAAATCAAACAGAAGAGAGAGGCAGAGGTGTGAAATGGAGGCAATGTAAAGGAAAGGAAGCCAGAGATAGGAGGTCAATAGATGGTAGGGAAAAATGAAAATCATAGGAAAAATGGGCAAAAACTCTGCTCTTTTGCTTAATATCTGCTGAAAGGCACCCTGCTGGCTCTTATGGGGCTGCAAGGCTGTGGTAGAAATATTTCAACTAAATAAACACATCATAAGAGGGAATAAAAGGGAGGCAGATGGTAGGAAATTGGAACAGGATTGACACAGAGGCAATCTGTGGCCAGCTTGAACCTAAACATGTGAGACAGAATAAAAGAGAGGCAGGTGGCAGGAAGTTGAAACAGGACTGAAGAAGGAAAGGGGGGAAAGGAATAAAAAAGAGCTAAGCAGTGGGAAGCAGAGAAGGAATTGGAGAAGGAAAGGGGCATAAAGAGAAATAGGAGAGGCTAAATTGAACCTGATAATGTAAACAAGACAAGATGGGACACAGGTGAGCTAACAGGTGGAAAAGATAAAGAATAAGACACTGGTAAGCAGTGGCCAAGTGGGGCCTAATAATGTAAGGAATTATTAAATCATCTAAGGAAGAAAAGAGAGCTAAGCATGGATGTGCAAAGCATATAATGCAAGAAAGACTAAAGGACAGCTTAGTGTAACCAACTGAGCCTGAAAACAGTGGGGAGAAAGGGAGAACTCAGTGGTAGGGGGAAAAGTAACATATAGATATAGTCGTGGTCAACCAGAGCCTGTCAACATAAAAGACAGGAAAAGAGACCTAGGTGCGGCCACATTGAGTGAGCCTTCCAGTGTAGAGAAAAAAGATGGAATAAGGGGGAGCCTAGTTGGAAGAAATGAATAAGGCACACATAAGTGGTGACAAATGGGAAGTGATAATGCTAGAAAGTAAAGGAGGAAGAAGAGAGAGCTTTGTGTGACCAAATTGTTGATAGCATAGGAAAGAAAAGGTGGAATAAGGAAGAGGGGGAAAAAGAAGAATTCACAAGAATCCAATGGCCAAACAGAGCTTCATAATCTAAAAAAGAAATGAAGGCATTAAAGAGATCTCATTGTGTTCACACTGAGCCCGATAATGTAGGGCAGAAAAAGCGGAATAGCTCATTGATGGGGAAAAAAATGGAATATCAGTTAGTGGTGGTCAATTTTAGCCTGTTAATGTGAGAATGAAAGGAAGGAATAAAAGAGAGCATAGTTTGCCCCAGCTGAGACTGATAATGTAGGAAATCCAAGCCCTTTCGTCCCTTTCCCCTAGGTAAGGTGAGTAGCCCTGCAATCAAGAGTCCCCATATCAGGCTGGCGGTCCAACACAGAGGCTCAGGATCCCACCTCCTTCCCGCACTACTCCCTCCCTGGCTTTTTTGTCCCTGCCCTCCCCCTGCATCTCCCCCACAGTGCCTCCTCCCCACCTCCCCCATGCCCCCACCTACCTCTCCACTGTCTGATGGTCCACACAACAGTGGAGCAGTGGCAGTCCACTGGCACTAGCCCAATGCCGGCGCTGGACCAGCACCAAGGCCTGCAGATGTGCCTTATGGTACATTTGTGACAGAGCGTGCCGGCGGTAAGCCAGCATGCACTGGTTAGGATAAGAACATAAGAACAGCCCCGCTGGATCAGCCCATAAGCCCATCTAGTCCAGCTTCCTGTATCTCACAGCAGCCCACCAAATGCCTCGGGGAGCACACAAGACCACAAGAGACCTGCATCCTGATGCCCTGATAGTGTAAGGAAGCAATTGGAATAAGGGAGAGCTTACTAGGAAAGAAATAAAAGGACATATGTAGTGGTCAAATTGAGCCTAATAAGATATTTTAAAAAAAAATTTTTTTAAAGGAATAAGGGAGAGCCCAGGAAAAAAGGGTAATAAGACACAGCTATGTACAGTTCAAATTGAGACTGCAAAGTGTAAAAAAGAAAGAAGGAATGCTTAAGAGTTCAGTTGGGAAGGAAAAAAGTTAAAGGACACCAGTAAGTAGTAACTAAATACAGCCTAAAAATATAAAAAGGATAAAAGAGAGTTAAGTGTGGCAAAATAGATCCTGATAAAATGGGGAAAATGTGGGAAAGGGGGGGGAAAGGAATGAGAGAGGTAAGTAGTGGCCAAGTAACCCTGACAATTAAGAAAGAAAAGACAGAATAAAAGGGAGCCACCTGTGGCCAAATAGAGTGTGATACAATGAGAAAGAAAAGAAGGAATAGGAGTGAGCTGAGTGGGGCCAGCTTGAGCTTGATAATGTCAGCAAATAAAGGAAGGATAACTGAGAGATCAGTGGGAAAGAAAAACAAAGAATAAAGCACAGGTAAGTGGTGACCAAACAGAGCCTGAGAGTGTAAGAAAGAAATTAAGGTATTAGTGTCAGCTAAGTGGCTGCCAAATTGAACCATGTAGAGTAGGAGGAAAAGAGAGGAGGAATAAGGGAGAAGTCAGTTTGGGGACTGAACAAAAAGGAATAAGACACAGATAAGTGGTGGCAAAATGAGCCTGATAATGTAAGAAAGAAAAGGTGGAATAAAAGAGAGCTACGTGTGGCCAAACTGAGTATGATAATATAGGGCAGTGGTTCCCAAGCTGTGAGCCATGGAAAACAGCCAGGGGAGCCACTGAATCCTTGGGAAAACCTGACACCATATACAATGTATACGATTGTAGCCCTAATGGGGGGTCTCAGCTAATGACCCAGTAGATCAAGGAAGCAGCCAATTGAAAAAGTTTGGGTACCACTGGCATAGGGGGAAAAGGAGTAATAAAGGAGAGCTCGGTGGTAGGAAAGGAAAACAGGTAGGAAAGGCACAGGTAAGTAGTAGCCACTTAGGCCTGAGAAAGAAAGCAAATCCAAATAAAACTAAGTTTGGCCAAGTTGAGTCTGATAGAGAGCTCAGTGGGAAGGAGGCCAAGAAGAGCTTGATCATATAGTAAAGAATAGCATGAATGACAAGGAGCAACATGTGGCCAAACTGAGCCTGATGATGTAAGAAGGAAGGAAAGCAATAGAAGAGAGCAAAGTGTGGCTGAGTTGAGCCTGATAAAATATGAAGGGGGCAGGAATAAGGAAGAGCTCAGTAGTGGGAAAGAAAAAAAAGGAATGGCACAGGTGAGTGGTGGGCAAACTGGACCTGGCAATGTAAGAAAGGGGGAAGAGGGCTCAGTGTGGCAAGCTGAGCCCCATAGAGTTAAGGAAAAGTTATTAAAGAAGTTATACATGGACTACGCTAGTCTGATTAGGGGCCCAATCCTATCCAGTGCTGATGCTGCTGTACCAATTGGGCTCATGATGTATTCTGTGGTGGTGGGGCAGTCATGGGGGAACAGGCCTTATTATGGGGCTGCTCCCTTATCATGGGACTGCACTGAAGGTGCATCAGCACTGAAAAGTTAGATGGGATTGTGCCCTAAGTAAGGGGGGAAAAATGGAGGAATAAGGGAGAACTCAGTGGGAGGCAAAAAAAAAAATGGAAGACTGAAAGAGGGAAGTACTGACCAAATAGAGCCTGATAATGTAAGGAAGAAAATACAAGAGAGCGAAGCAGTGCCAAAATGAGCCTGGTAACATACCAGAAAAGGAGGAATAAGGCAGAGCCTAGTGGGAAAGGGAAAAAAACCCAATAAAACAAAGGTATGTGCAAGTTGAGGTTGATAATGTAAGAAGGAATAAAACAGGGCAATCCAAACCCCAGAGTTGGCAAAAGTCCCTTGTGCCAACTGCCAGCTGTCATGAATGTACCATAAACCCATTGATGATGGAGCATAAGAACAGCCCCGCTGGATCAGGTCATAGACCCATCTGGTCCAGCTTGCTGTACCTCACAGTGTCCCACCAGATGCCTCGGGGAGCACACAAGACAGCAAGAGACCTGCATCCTGGCGCCCTCCCTTGCATCTGGCATTCTGACGTAGCCCACTTCTAAAATCAGGAGGTTGCACATACCCATTATGGCTTGTAACCGGTGATGGACTTTTACTGCAGAAATCTGTCCAATTCCTGCTTAAAGGCATCTAGGCCAGATGCCTTCACTACATCTTGTAGTGCATTTCTGGGCAGGGGGAAGGAGGTCCGGGAGGCAGATCGGGCCTGGGAGAGAGACGGGACCAGCCGAAGCAGCACAGCCCCAATCCCAGGGACTTTGACTTGCCTCTGGGCCTCCATCCGGACTGGGGCTCGTCCCTCCTCATTCGCTGCACCCAGTCCTACTATCTGCTTTCAGCTTCTCCTGGACCTCTCCCAGCAATCCTCTTCCACCCAGCCCATTTTGTGTCTTTGAATGAGCTGATGAAGCTTCACAATCTGGAAACTGTCTCACTGCTTACACCTGTGAAAGCAATGGGGAGAGAAATTAGTGTGTTGGAAGTACCTACAGTGTTGGAACACCAGGGTGATGCATGTGACCCAACCATGGAGGATGTGTTTACTTTGAGAGCAGGTCATGCTTTGAGAAGCTCTGATCTGTCTGAATGGGTGACACATCCATACGCCTAATCTCCTTTGTGCAAGTGGGCTGCTGACAGGGCACCAGAAGCCCTGCTCCATTTGAATGAGGGGAGATGTGCTTCCTCCTAGTTTACTTCCTTTGATGGGAGCAGATGGCACTGAATAAGAAGCTCAGCTCTATTTGAATAGGGGTAGATGTGCTTCCTCCTAAGTTACATCCTTACAAAGTGGCTTATGGCAGGAAATAAGAAGCCCTGCTCTGTTTGAAAGGGGGAAGATGTGCTTCTTCCTAAGTTACTTCCCTTCAGAGGGGCTGCTGGTAAGGAATAAGAAACTCTGTTTTATTTGAACGGGGGAAGATGCATTTCCCCCTAAGTTACGTGCATTCCGAGGGTCCCCAGGCAGGGAACAAGAAGCCCTGCTCTATATGAATGAGGGGAGATGCACTTCCCCCTCAGTTACTTCCATTCAAAGGGTTTGATGGCAGGGAATAAGAAGCCCTGCTCTATTTTAAAGGGGGGCATGTGCTTCCTAATAAGTTTCTTACATTCAGAGGGGATTCTGGAAGGTAATAAAAATCCATGCTCTATTTAAATGAGGGAAGATGTGCTTCCTACAAAGTTACATGCATTCAGAAGGTCTGCTGGCAGGGAATAAGAACCCCTGCTATATTTGAATGGGGAGTATGTGCTTTCTCCTAAGTTACATACTTACAGAGCGGCTGCTAGTAAGGAATAAAAATCCCTACTCTATTTCAATGGGGGAACATGCGCTTCCCCCTAAGTTACTTCGGTACACAGGGATTGCTGGCAGGGAATAAGAACCCTGCTCTATTTGAATGAAGGGAGATGTGTTTCCTTCAATGTAGACAGGATGCTGACAGGGAATAAGAAGCCCTGCTCTATTTCAATGGGGTAAGATGCGCTTCCCCCTAAATGACTTCGGTACACAGGGGCTGATGGCAAGGAATAAGAAGGCCTGCTGTATTTGAAAGGGGGCAGGTGTGCTTCCTCCTAAGTTACTTCGTTACAGAGGGGCTGCTGGCAGGGAATAAGAAGCCCAGCTCTGTTTGAATGGGGGGAGATGTGCTTCCCCTGAAGTTACTTCCTTACAGGGGTGCTGCTGGCAGGGAATAAGCAGGCCTGCTGTATTTGAATGCGCAGAGATGCTCTTCACCCTAACATACTTCCATAAAGTGGGCCTGCTGGCAGGGAAAAAGAAGACCTGTATTATAAGAATGGGGGGAGATGCGCTTCCCTGAAGTTACTTCCATTCAGAGGAGCTGCTGGCAGGGAATATAAAGCCCTGCTCTATTTGAATGGGGGGGATGAACTTTCTTTTAAGTTACTTCCTCACAGGGTTAGTGCTGGTAGGGAATAAGATGCCCTGCTCTATTTGAAAGGGGGAAGATGTGTTTCCTAATACGTTCCTTACATTCAAAGGGAGTGCAGGCAGGGAATAAAAAGCCATGCTCAATTAGAATGGGGGGGAAATGTACTTCCAAATAAGTTCTGTCCATTCAGATGGTCTGTTACGTTCATTCAGAGAGTATGCTGTAAAGGAATAAGAAACTATGATCCATTTAAATGTGGGAGGATGTGAATCCTCCTTAGTTCCTTTTCCCTTATTGGCTGCTGACATGCCCTTTTTGAATGGGGGGAGATAAGCTTCCCCCTATGTTACTTCCTTACAGAAAGGCTGCTGGCAGGTAACAAGAAGCCCTGCTCTAATTGAATGCAGGGAGATGTTCTTCCAAATCAGTTACTTCCTTACAGAGGGACTGCTGGCAGGAAAAAACAAGCCCTGCTCTATTTGAATGGAAGGAGATGCACTTCCCCCTATGTTATGTCCTTTCAGAGGGTCTTGTGGTAGGGAAGAAGAAACCCAGGTCTATTTGAATGGGGGGCTGTTGGCAGGGAATAAGAAGCCCTGCACTATTTGAATGGGGGGAAATGCTCATCTCCCTTAGTTACCTCCTTACAGAGTGGCGATGGGCAGGGAATAAGAAGCCCTGCTGTATTTCAATGGGGGGGGGAGAGATGTGCTTCCTCCTAAGTTACTTCCTTACATATGGGTGCATGGCAGGGAATAAGAAGCCCTGCTCTGTATGAATGGGGGGAGATGTGCTTCCCCCTAAGTTACTTCCCTACATATGGGTGGCTGGCAGGGAAAAAGAAGCCCTGCTCTAATTGAATGCGGGGAGATGTGCTTCCGACTCAGTTACTTCCTTACAGAGGGACTGCTGACAGGAAAAATAAACCCTGCTCTATATGAATGAGGGAAGATGTGTTTCCTACTAAGTTATGTTCATTCAGAGAGTATGCTGGCAAGGAATAAGAAACCATGATCTATTTAAATGTGGGAAGATGTGATTCCTCCCTATTTGCTTATTGGCTGCTGACAGTGAATAAGAAGCCATGCCCTATTTGAATGGGGGGAGATAAGCTTCCCCCTATGTTTCTTCCTTACAGAAAGGCTGCTGGCAGGTAACAAGAAGCCCAGCTCTATTTGAATGGGGAAAGATGCGCTTCCCCCTAAATTACTTCCTTACAGAGGGACTGCTGGCATGAAAAAAACACCCTGCTCTATTTGAATGGGAGGAGATGCACTTCCCCCTAAGTTACTTCCTCTCTGGGGGTCTTGTGGTAAGGAAGAAGAAGCACAGCTCTGTTCGAATGGGGGGCTGTTGGCAGGGAATAAGAAGACCTGTACTATTTGAGTGGGGGAATATGCACATCTCCCTTAGTTACCTCCTTACAGAGTGGCAATGGGCAGGGAATAAGAAGCCCTGCTCTATTTCAGTGGTGGGGGGGGATGTGCTTCCTCCTAAGTTACTTCCTTACATATGGGTGCATGGCAGGGAATAAGAAGCCCTGCTCTATTTGAATGGGGGGAGATGCGCTTCCCTGAAGTTACTTACTTACAGGGGTGCTGCTGGCAGGGAATAAGTAGGCCTGCTCTATTTGAATGGGGGGAGAAGCTATTTCTCCTAAGTTACTTACCTATAGAGAGTATGCTTACAGGAAATAAGAAGCCCTGGTCTATTTGAATGATGGGAGATGCTCTGCTTTCAGAGGGGATACTGGCTGGGAATAAGAAGCCATACTGTATTTCAATTGGGGGAAATACTCTTCCCCCTAAGTTGCTTCATTACAGAGGGGCTGCTGACAGGGAATAAGAAGCCATACTGTATTTGAATGGGCGGAGATGCACTTCCCCCTAAGTTACATCACTTAAGAATGTCTGCTGGCAGGGAATAAGAAACCCTGCTCTATATGAATGGGAGACATGCCCTTCCCTCTAAGTTACTACCTTACAAAGGGGTTGCTGGCAGGGAATAAGAAGCCCTGCTCTATTTGCATGGGGGGAGATGCACTTCCCCCTAAGTTAGTTCCTTACAGATGGGTGGCTGGCTGGGAATAGGAAGGCCGGCTCTATATGGGAATAAGAAGCCATGGTCTATTTGAATGGGAGGAGATGCGCTTCCCCTGAAGGTACTTCCTTTCAGAGGGGCTGCTGGCAGGGAGTAAGAAGCCCTGCTCTATGTGAATGGGAAGAGAAGCGCTTCCCCCTAAGTTACTTCCATTCAGAGGGTCTGCTGGCAGGGAATAAGAAGGCCAGCTCTATTTTGAATGGAGGGCCCTTGGCAGGGAATAATAATCCCTGCTCTTTTTGAAAGGCGGAAGATGCGCTACCTCCTAAATTACTTCCGTTCAAAGTGTCTGCTCGTAGGGAATAAGAAGCCCTGCTCTATTTCAATGCGGCAAGATTCTCATCCTCCTAAATTACTTATGTATAGAGGGTCTGCTTACAAGGAAAAAGAAGCCCTGCTCTATTTGAATGGGAAGAGATGCACTTCCTGCTACGTTACTTCCATTCAGAGGGTCTGCTGGCAGGGAATAAGAAGCCCAACTCTGTTTGAATGGAGGGCTGATGGCAGGGAAAAAGAAGCCCTGTTGCATTTGAATGTGGCGAGATGCGCTTCCTTCTAAGTTACTTCCATACAAATGGTCTGCTGTCAGGGACTAAGAAGTTCTGCTCTCTTTGAATTGGGGAAGATGGGCTTCCCCTTAAGTTACATCCTTACAGGGGGGCTGCTGGCAGGGAATAAGAAGCCTTGCTTTATTTGAATGGGGAAAAATGTGCTTCTCCCTAAGTTACTTCTGTTCAGAGGGGCTGCTGGCAGGGAATAAGAAGCCCTGCTCTTTTTGAAAGGGGCAGGTGTGCTTCCTCCTAATTTACTTCCTTAGACACTGGGTTCTGGCAGGGAATAAGAAGCCCTGCTGTCTTTGAAGGGGGGGGAGATGTGCTTGCCCCTATGTTACCTCAGTTCAGAGGGGCTGCTGGCAGAGAATAAGAAGCCCTTGGCTATTTGAAAGGGGGCATATGCGCTTACCCATATGTTACTTCCTTAGAGGGGGACTGCTGGCAGAAATTAAGAAGCCCTACTCCTTTGAAAAGGGGGGAGACGTTTTTCCTCCTAAATTCCTATTTCCTTTTGGGCTTCTGGCAGGGAATAAGATGCCCCACTTTATTTCAATGGTGGGAGATGTGATTCTTCCTAACTTAATT
This sequence comes from Tiliqua scincoides, assembly GCF_035046505.1. Lineage (NCBI taxonomy): Eukaryota > Metazoa > Chordata > Lepidosauria > Squamata > Scincidae > Tiliqua > Tiliqua scincoides. The sequence continues at coordinate 304,002,041 of NC_089821.1, forward strand.
TCATACAGAGGGGCTGCTGGCAGGGAATAAGAAGCCCTGCTCTATTTGAATGGGGGGAGATGCGCTTCCCCCTAAGTTACTTCTTTACAGAGGGGTTACTGGCAGGGAAAAAGAAGCCCTGCTCTATTTGAATAAGTTGCCCTGCTCCATTTCAATGGAGGAAGATGTTTTTCCTACTGATTTACTTCAATTCAGAGTGTCTGCACACAGGGAATAAGAAGCCCTTGTCTATTTGAAAGGGGGGAGATGTGCTTCTTCCTAAGATACTTCCTTTCAGGTGGTCTGCTAGCAGGGATTAATAAGCCCTGTTCTATTTGAATGGGGGGAGATGCGCTTCCCCCTAAGTTACTTCCTTTCAGATGGGCTACTGGCAAGGAATAAGAAGCCATACTGTATTTGAATGGGGGTAGAGGCCCTTCCGCCTAAGTTACTTCCTTACATAGGGGCTGCTGGCAGGGAATAAGAAGCCCTGCTCTATTTGAATGGGGGGAGATGCGCTTCCCCCTAAGTTACTTCCTTTCAGATGGGCTGCTGGCAGGGAATAAGAAGCCATACTGTATTTGAATGGGGGGAGAGGCCCTTCCGCCTAAGTTACTTCCTTACATAGGGGCTGCTGGCAGGGAATAAGAAGCCCTGCTCTATTTGAATGGGGGGAGATGCGCTTCCCCCTAAGTTACTTCTTTACTGAGCGGCTGCTGGCAGGGAATAAGAAGCCCTGCTCTATTTGAATGGGGGGAGATGCGCTTCCCCCTAAGTTACTACCTTACAGAGGGGATGCTGGCAGGGAATAAGAAGCCCTGCTCTATTTGAATGAGGGGAGATGTGCTTCCCTCTATGTTACTTCAATTCAGTGGGGCTGCTGGCAGGGATTAGGAAGCCCTGCTCTATTTCAATGGGGGGAGGTGCGCTTCCTCCTAAATTACTTCCTTACAGGGCGTCCGCTGAATGGGAATAAGCAACCCATCTCTATTTTAATGGGGGGAGATGTGCTTCCCTGAAGTTACTTCCTTACATGGGTGCTGCTGTTATGGAATAAGTAGGTCTGCCCTATTTGAATGCGGGGATATGCTCTTCCCCCAATATTACTTATATAGAGAGAATCTGCTGGCAAGGAATAAGAATCCCTGTTCTATTTGAATGGGAGGAGATGCGCTTCTTTTTAAGATACTTTCATAAACAGGGGCCGCTGACAGGGAAAGAGAAGCCCTGTTTTATTTGAAGGGAGTAGGATGCGCTTCCCTCTACGTTATGTTGTTTCAGAGGGGCTGCTGAAAGAGAATAAGAAGCCTTTCTCTATTTTAATGGAGGGAGATGCTCTTCCCCCTAAGTTACTTTTTTACAGAGGTTCTGCTCGTAGGGAATAATAAGCCGTGCACTATTTGAATAGAGGGAGATGCACTTCTGCCGAAGTTACTTACATTCAGAGGGGCTGCTGGCAAGGAAAAAGAAGCCCTGCTATATTTGAATGGGGAAAGATGTGCTTCCCCGTAAGTTACTTCAATTCAGAGGAGTTGCTGGCATGGAATAAGTAGCCCTGCTTTATTTGAATGGGGGGGAGATGTGCTTCCTCCAAAGTTACTTCCTTACAGGGGGGCTGCTGGCGGGTAATAAGAAGCCCTGCTCTATTTGAATGGGGGAATGTGCGCTTCTCCCTAAGTTACTTCCTTACAGAGGGAATGCTGGCAGGGAATAAGAAGCCATGCTCAATTTGAATGGGGGAAGATGTGCTTCCTACTAAGTTACGTCCATTCAGAGAGTGTGCTGGCAAGGAATAAAAACACAAGTTCAATTAGAATGGGAGAAAATGTACTTCCAAATAAGTTCTGTCCATTCAGGTGGTCAGCTGTCAGGGAATAAGAAGCCATGCTCTATATGAATGGGGGAAAATGTCCTTCCTACTAAGTTACCTTCATTCAGAGATTATGCTGGCAAGGAATAAGAAGTCATGCTCTATTTAAAGGTGGGGAGATGTGATTCCTCCTTAGTTCCTTTTTGCTTATTGGCTGGTGACAGGGAATAAGAAGCCCTGCTCTAATTGAATGTGGGGAGATGTGCTTCTGACTCAGTTACTTCCTTACAGAGGGACTGCTGGCAGGAAAAATAAGCCCTGCTCTATTTGTCTGGGGGGAGATGCGCTTCCCCCTAAGTTAATTCCTTTCAGAGGGTCTTATGGCAGGGAATAAGAAGCCCAATTGGGGAAGATATGCTACCCCCTAAGTTACGTCCATTCAGAGGGTCTTGTGGCAGTGAATAAGAAGCAATGCTCTATTTCAAACAGGGGAGATGCGCTTCCTCCTAAGTTACTTCCATTCAGAGGGTCTACTGACAGGGAATAAGAAACCCTGCTCTATTTGAATGGGGGGAGATGCGCTTCTCCCTAAGTTACTTCCTTACAGGGTGGCAGGGAATGAGAAGCCCTGCTCTATTTGAATGGGGGGTGATGCACTTCCCTGAAGTTACTTGCTTACAGGCTGGCAGGGATTAAGTAGGCCTGCTCTGTTTGAATGCGGGGAGATGCTCTTCATCCTAAATTACTTCCTCTCAGAGGGGCTGCTGGCAGGGAATAAGAAACCATACTGTATTTGAATGGGTGGAGATGCACTTCCCCTGAGTTACTTCCCTTAAGATTGTGTGCTGGCAGGAAATAAGAAGTCCTGCTCTATTTGAATGGGAGACATGCCCTTCCCCCTAAGTTAGGTCATTACAAAGGGGCTGCTGGCATTGAATAAGAAGCCTGCTCTATTTGAATGGGGGGAGATGCCCTCCCCCTATGTTACTTCCTTACAGAGGGGATGCTGGCAGGGAATAAGAAGTCCTGCTCAATTTTATTTTATTTTATTTATTTTTTTGCAATGAAGTTTATTTGTTTATTACAGATACTGTTAAGGAAAATAGGTTTGACCTAGGGCTGGGACTACACAGGTTACACCAAGGGTATTGGCCATTGATTACAACATACATTAGTCCCAAAAATTTATAATTTTAAAAAACAAAATTATTCATCAATACAAAAATTATCATATTTGTTAATCTAATGATTAATAATTTAACTAAAACAATCAATATTCTTTATCTAAAATTATCTATCCAATCATAAAAAGGCTTCAAATTTTACTTATACACTATTCTTGCCACTAAACTAATATTTAGAATAACATATTTCTTATCTGATTCTAAATTTCTGATGTCACATTTAAGAGGATTGTTTCCAGTTTGAATGGTAATACAATACAATACAATACAATAATACAATATCTCTTGTAACAGTTTATATATCATTTTCCAATATTTTTTGCATATCCACCACATATAATAAAAAGTTCCCTCTGTTCTTTACTTATCCAACATTTGTTTGATGACCCAGCATACATTTTTACTATTTTCTCTGGAATTAAATACCATTTAATTTATGAGTCCTGAGTCCTCCCAGTTTCCCTGCCACTGAACTGAGTGTTAACTCCGCCCCAGAAGTCCTGCTGTATTTTAATGGGGATAGATGCGCTTCCCCCTAAGTTACGTCCTTACAAAGGGGCTGCTGGCAGGGAATAAGAAGCCATACTGTATTTGAATGGGGGAAGATGCACTTCCCCCTAAGTTACTTCCTGTAAGAGTTTCTGTTGTCAGGGAATAAGAAGCCCTGCTCTATTTTAATGGGGGGAGATGCGCTTCCCCCTAAGTTATGTCCTTACAAAGGGGCTGCTGGCAGGGAATAAGAAGCCCTGCTCTATTTGAATGGGGGGGGGATGGCAGAGCGGAGTTAACACTCAGTGAAGTAGCAGGGAAACTTGGAGGGCTCCGGGGGGGGGGGGAACTGCTAAATTGATGTGTTTTCCAAGGACCTCAACACATGAGGTACTCTTCGTTGCCAAGAAGAAGGAACAATGGCTGAGAGCTTGAACGGGGGAGTCTCTTGAAACGGCGGTTTCAGAGTAATTTCCCTGTTTGCTCTGTGCTGAATCACATCTTATCCCGGACGCCACCTTCGCAGACAATTCGGACAGCTGAGGACTCCCCCCCACGGCCTAGATAAACATGAACAAGCCTTTAATTGTGAGTAACCAGTTCATTAAAAGGCTATAAAAAGAATTGCAATCAAGTGGTTGGAAGGAGGGGAAGACAACTTTAAGATTATTAACATTGGCTGGTAGCCACCCAGAGGTGCAATGAGTGAATCTGGATTTAAAGGAACCCTTGCTGGAGTATTTTTCTCTTTTTCATAATAAGGGTGACTGCAAGATAAGGAGAGAGATAAGAAGATGAAAGATCACCCTGCTGAAATGGTATACATGGAAAAGAAATAAATAACTTTCAATGGCTGAAATAACTTTTACTTTTGCTTTCCTAGCAAGAAGGCTCGATTCAGGCCCGGTCATTTAAAGGCATATTAACTTAATTTGACAGTGTTATTGACCTGGATTACTGATTCACCCCTTTTGGATATTAAAAATTAAGAATTACCTTGGACAAGAAGGGATGCAAGATAATAAGACTTGGATGACTCTTTAATTGTTTGACTGATTTGACATTGTTAACGACTGGAAGTGGAATATTGACTTCCCCCTTTTGGACATAAAAAATGGAAATTAGCCTTACATGAAGGTGAAACAAGATAATGGGAGTTGGTTGATTTTTTTTAATTGTTGGACCATTTTATCTCTGTTTTTTATAGCCAGAGGTTTATAGGGTTGATTTGATATTGATAAGAATGGCATTCAAATATTTAAAGGATGTTAGTAAAAGCCAGTCCTTATTAATGGATTTGTTGTAGAATTTCAGAAGTGAAATGAAGCAACAAGTCAGAAAATTATCTGAAGAAATGAAGTAAATAAACTCCTCCCTGACAAGCGTGCAGGAACAGATTAAAAATAACAGACAAGAAAAAAGAATGGATCAAATTTCAGATGAAACTAAAGATATTTGATTTGATATCAAATCAAATTAGATGTAAATGAAAACAAACTTGGAACACAAATATTGCGAAACTTAAAATGGTATTAAGATAACTAAAAATAACTAAAAGATAACTTTTAAATTTTTTAAAAGATAAATTATATAAAATATTTTATAGATGGTATTTAATTTCAGAGAAAATAGTAAAAATGTACCCTGGGTCATCAAACAAATGCTGGATAAGTAAACAATTGAGGGAACTTTTTATTATTTGTGGTGGATATGCAAAAAAGCAAAGAAATATTGGAAAATGATATATAAACTGTTACAAGAGATCATGAAGTATTTAATACCATTCAAACTGGAAACATTCCTCTAAAATGTGACATCAGAAATTAAGAATCAGATAAGAAATATTTTATTTTAAATATTAGTTTAGTGGCAAGAAGACTATATAAGTAAAATTGAAGCCTTTTTATGATTGGATAGATCATTTTAGATAAAGAATATTGATTGTTTAGTTAAATTATTAATCATTAGATTAACAAATATGATGATTTTTGTATTGATGAATAATTTTGTTTTCAGACATTATTAAATTATTTTTGGGGGGAGGGGGGGCTAATGTATGCTGTAATCAATGGCCAATACCCTCATGAGTAACCTGTGTAGACCCACCCGAAATCTAACCTATTTTCTTTACCTGTATCTGCAATAAATAAATAAACTCCATTGTAAAAAGAAAGAAAAAATGAATTGAGGGAGATGCACTTCTCCCTAAGTTACTTCTTTACAGAGGGGCTGCCCCTTCTTTACAGAGGGGCTGCTGGCAGGGAATAAGAGCCCTGCTCTATTTGAAAGGGGGAGATGTCCTTCCCCCTAAGTTACTTCATTACAGATGGGCTGCTGGCAGGGAATAAGAAGCCCTGCTCCTTTGAAAAGGGGGGAGACGTTTTTCCTCCTAAGTTCCTGTTTGCTTGTGGGCTTCTGGCAGGGAATAAGATGCCCCACTTTATTTCAATGGTGGGAGATGTGATTCCTCCTCTTACTTCCATACAGAGGGGCTGCTGGCAGGGAATAAGAAGCTCTGTTCTATTTGAATGGGGGGATGTTGTGCTTTCCCCTTAGGTAACGTCCATACAGAGGGGCTGCTGGGAGGCAATAAGAAGCCCTGCTCCATTGAAATGGGGTGCGATGTGTTTCCTCCTAAGTTCCTATTTCCTTGAGGGCTGATGGCAGGGAATAAGAGGCCATACTCTATTTGAATGAAGGAAGATGCACTTCCCCCTACGTTACTTCCTTACAGAGGGGCTGCTGGCAGGGAATTAGAAGCCCTGTTATATTTGAATGGGGGGAAATGTACTTCCCCCTTAGTTACTTGTCTAGAAGGGCTGCTGGCAGGGATTAAGAAGCCCTGCTCAATTTGAATGGGGGAATATGCGCTTCTCCCTAAGTTACTTCCTTACGGAGTGGCCACTGGCAGGGAATAAGAAGCCCTGCTCTATTTGAATAGGGGGAGATGCACTTCCCCCTAAGTTATGTCATTACAAAGGGGCTGCTGGCATTGAATAAGAAGCCATACTGTATTTGAATGGGGGGGAGATGCCCTCCCCCTATGTTACTTCCTTACAGAGGGGCTGCTGGCAGGGAATAAGAAGCCCTGCTCTCTTTGAATGGGGGGAGATGCGCTTCCACGCAGAGGGGCTGAGGGCAGTGAATAAGAAGCCCTGCCTTATTTCAACAGGGGCAGATATGCTTCCCCCACGTTACTTCCTTACAGAGGTTCTGCTGGCAGAGAATAAGAATCCCTGCTCTATTTCAATTGGGGAAGATGTGCTTCCCCCTAAGTTATTTCCTTATTGAGGGGCAGCTGCAGGGAATAAGAAACCCTGCTCAATTTGAATGGGGGGAGATGCGCTTCACCCTAAGATTCTTCCTTACAGAGGGGGTGCTGGCAGGGAATAAGAAGCCCTGCTCTAATTGAATGGGGGAAGATGTTCTTCCCCCGAAGTTACTTCCATACAGAGGGGCTACTGGCAGGGAATAAGAAGCTCTTTTTGAATGGGGAAGATGTGCTTCCTCTTAAGTTACTTCCTTACAGAGCAGCTGTTGGATGGGAATAAGTAGCCCTGCTCAATTTGTAAGGGGGCAGGTGTGCTTCTTTCTCAGTTAGTTCCTTACAAAAGGGCTGCTGGCAGGGAATTAGAAGTCCTGCTCTGTTTGAATGGGGGGAGATGTACTTCCCCCTAAGTTACTTCCATACAGAGGGGCAGCTTGCTGGGAATAAGAAACCCTGCTCAATTTTAAAGGGGGAAGATGTGCTTCCACTTAGGTTACTTACATACAAAGGGGTTGCTGGCAGGGTTTAAGAAGCCCTGCTCTATTTGAATGGGGGGAAGATGTGCTTCCTCCCAAGTTACTTCCATTCAGAGTGCCTATGGGCATGAAATAAGAAGCCCTGCTCTATTTGAGTTGGTGAAATTGTACTTCCCCATAAGTTAATTCCTTTCAGAGTGACTGCTGGCAGGGAATAAGAGGCCCTGCTCTATTTGAATGGGGACAGATTTGATTCCCTCTAAGTTACTCCTATTCAGAGGGGCTGCTCATAGGGAATAAGAAGCCCTGCTTTATTTGAAGGGGAGTGATCTGCTTCCTCTTACCTAACAAGGGTGCTTCTGGCAGGAAATAAGAAGCCCTGATCATTTTGGATGGGCGGATATATGCTTCCGATCTAAGTTGTCAAGGAATAAGAAGGTCTGCTTTATTTCAATGGGGGCAGAGGTGCTTCCCCCTAAGTTACTTCTTTACAGAGGAGCTGTTGGAAGGAAATAAGAAACCCTGCTCTATTGAAATGGGGGCAGATATGCTTCCCCCTAAGTTAGTTCCTTACAGAGGGGCTGCTTTCAGGGAATAAGAAGGCCTGCTGTATTTGAATGGGGGAAGATGCTCTTCCCCCTAAGTTATTTCTATACAGATGGGATGCTGGCAGGGAATAAGAAATCCTACTCTATTTAAATGGGAAGATGTGTGCTCCCTCCAGTTACTTCCTTACAGAGGGGCTGCTGGCAGGGAGTAAGAATCCGTTCTCTTTATGATTAGGGGCAGATGTGCTTCCCCCTAATTTACTTCCTTTCAGAGGGTCTTCAGGCAGGGAATAAAAAGCTGTGATGTATTTGGATGGGGGGAGATGTGCTTCCCCCTAAATTACTTCCTTAAAGGGGGGCTGCTGTGAAGGAATAAGAAGCCCTGCTCTATTTCAATGGGGGCAGATGTGCTTCCCCTTATGTTACTTCCATACAGAGGCGATGCTGGAAGGGAATAAGCAGCCCTGTTCTATTGAAATGGGGGCAGATTTGCTTCCTCCTAATTTTCTTCCATTCAGAGGGGATGCTGGCAGGGAATAAGAAGTCCTTCTCTATTTAAATGTGGGCATATGTGCTTCCCCATAAGTTACTTGCATTCAGAGGGGCTACTGGCAGGGAATAAGAAGCCCTGCTCAATTTAAATGGGGAAAGATATGCTTCCGCCTCAGTTGCATCAATTCAGAGAGGCTGCTGCAGAGAATAAGAAGCCCTGCTGTATTTGAATGGGTGAAGATGTGCTTGCCCCTAAGTTACTTCCATTCAGAGGGGCTGCTGGCAAGGAATAAGAATCCCTCCTTTATTTGAATGGGAGCAGTTGTGATTCCCCCTAAATTAGTTCCTTACAGAAGAATTGCTGGAAGGGAATAAGAAGGCCTGCTCTATTTGAATGGGGTCAGATGTCCTTCCTCCAAAGTTACTTCCATTCAGAGGGGCTTCTGGCAGTGAATAGGAAGTCCTGCTTTATTTGTAAGGCGAAGATGTGCTTCCTTCTAAGTTACTTCCATTCATAGGGGCTGCTGCAGGGAATAAGAAGCCCTGCTGTATTTGAATGGGGGAGATATGCTTCCTCCTAAGTTACTCCCATTCAGAGGGGCTGCTGGCAGGGGATAAGAAGCTCTGCTCTTTTTGAATGGTGGAAGATGCACTTCCCCCTAAATTACTTCCTTACAGTTTGGGTACTGGCAGGGAATAAGAATCCCTGCTTTCTTTGAATGTTGTGCAATGTGCTTCCCTCTAAATTACTTCCATACTGAGCGGCTGCTGGCAGTGAATAAGAAGCCCTGCTCTATTTGGATGGGGGAAGACGTGCTTCTCCCTAACTTTCTTCCATTTAGAAGGGCTGCTGGCAGGGAATAAGAAGTATTTGAATGGGGTCATATGGGTAACTTATGGGTCTACTTCCCCATAAGTTTCTTCCTAAGAAACTGCTGCTCACAGAGCATAAGAAGCCCTATTCTATTTGGATGGGGGAAGATGTGCTTCTTTCTGAGTTACTTCCTTACTGAGGGGCTGCTGGCAGGGAATAAGATGCCTTACTGTATTTAAATGGGGGAAGATATGCTTTCCCGTATGTTATTTCCATTCAGAGGGGATGCTGGCAGGGAATTGGAATTCCTGCTCTATTTCAATAGTGGTAGATGCAGTGGTGGGATTCAGCCGGTTCGCACCGGTTCTGTAGAACCCGCACCTAATGTAGCTAGGGTTTTGCGAACCGTTTGCTAAGCCGTTCACAGGACGAATTTCACGGCCACGCCCCGCAGGGTGTAAATTGGCCACTGAGGTCCCCACTGGGAAGCCAGCTCCTATAGTAAGTTGCGCGGGGCTGCGCCTGCACCTCGGAGAGTTGCACCTCCCGTGCTTTGTTGGGCAAGGGCAGGACGGAGCCTCAGAGATGCCCGCGGGGAGGAGACGCGAGGGCAGGAGTGGAGTCTTGCTGGCTGGAGCCGCCGCCGCTGAACGCTTTCCTAGCAGCAGCAGCCTGGCAGTTCCAACCGACGCGGACCTCAAAGCCGGGCTCCTCGAAGCTGGCCTGGCCACCCCTCGGAGGAGCAGCATCATCAGGGTAGCGCCTCATTCATTCCCTCTCGGAGTGAGTGTGTGTGAGTGGGTGTGTGCGTGTGTTTGTGAGAGAGAGAGAGTGTGCGTGAATGTGGGGTGAATGAGTGAGTGAGTGAGTGTGGGGTGTGTGTGAGAGGGTGGGTGTGGGGGTGGGTAAGTGTGACTGTGTGAGTGAGTGTGGGGGGAGTGTGTGGGGCGTGTGTGAGTGAGCGGTGGGTGTGGTGTGTGTGAGAGTGTGAATGTGGGGTGTGTGTGTGAGAGGGTGGGGGTGGGTAAGTGTGACTGTGTGTGAGTGAGTGTGGGGGGAGTGTGTGGGGTATGTGTGTGAGTAAGTGGTGGGTGTGGGGGTGTGAGAGTGGGGTGTGTGTGAGAGGGTGGGTGTGAGGGTGGATAAGTGTGAGTGGGGGGAGTGTGTGGGGTGTGTGTGAGCAAGCGGTGGGTGTGGGGGGTGTGAGAGTGGTTGTGTGGTTGTGTGAGTGAAGGTGGGTGTGGGGGGTGTGAGTGTGAGTGTGGGTTGTGTGTGTGAGAGGGTGGGGGTGGGGAAGTGACTATGTGAGTGAGTGTGGGGGAAGTGTGTAGGGTGTGTGTGTGAGTGAGCGAGCGGTGGGTATTAGTGAGTGTGGGGGGAGTGTGTGGGGTGTGTGTAAGAGAGAGTGTGAGTGAATGTGGGGTGAATGAGTGAGTGAGTGTGTGTGGTGTGTGTGTGAGTGAGCGAGCGGTGGATGTGGGGGTGTGAGTGCGGGGTGTGTGTGTGAGAGGGTGGGTGTGGGGGTTGGTAAGTGACTGTGTGAATGTGTGGGGGGAGTGTGTGGGGCGTGTGTGTGAGGTGTGTGAGTGTGAATGTGCTGTGTGTGTGAGAGGGTGGGGGTGCGGGTGGGTAAGTGTGACTGTGTGTGAGTGAGTGTGGGGGGAGTGTGTGGGGTATGTGTGTGAGTAAGTGGTGGGTGTGGGGGTGTGAGAGTGTGAGTGTGGGGTGTGTGTGAGAGGGTGGGTGTGAGGGTGGATAAGTGTGACTGTGTGTGAGTGGGGGGAGTGTGTGGGGTGTGTGTGAGCAAGCGGTGGGTGTGGGGGGTGTGAGAGTGGTTGTGTGGTTGTGTGAGTGAAGGTGGGTGTGGGGGGTGTGAGTGTGAGTGTGGGTTGTGTGTGTGAGGGTGGGGAAGTGACTATGTGAGTGAGTGTGAGGGAAGTGGGTAGGGTGTGTGTGTGTGTGTGAGTGAGCGGTGGATGTGGGGGTGTGAGTGCGGGGTGTGTGTGTGAGAGGGTGGGTGTGGGGGTTGGTAAGTGACTGTGTGAATGTGTGGGGGGAGTGTGTGGGGTGTGTGTAAGAGAGAGTGTGAGTGAATGTGGGGTGAATGAGTGAGTGAGTGTGTGGGGTGTGTGTGTGAGTGAGCGAGCGGTGGATGTGGGGGTGTGAGTGCGGGGTGTGTGTGTGAGAGGGTGGGTGTGGGGGTTGGTAAGTGACTGTGTGAATGTGTGGGGGGAGTGTGTGGGGCGTGTGTGTGAGGTGTGTGAGTGTGAATGTGCTGTGTGTGTGAGAGGGTGGGGGTGCGGGTGGGTAAGTGTGACTGTGTGTGAGTGAGTGTGGGGGGAGTGTGTGGGGTATGTGTGTGAGTAAGTGGTGGGTGTGGGGGTGTGAGAGTGTGAGTGTGGGGTGTGTGTGAGAGGGTGGGTGTGAGGGTGGATAAGTGTGACTGTGTGTGAGTGGGGGGAGTGTGTGGGGTGTGTGTGAGCAAGCGGTGGGTGTGGGGGGTGTGAGAGTGGTTGTGTGGTTGTGTGAGTGAAGGTGGGTGTGGGGGTGTGAGTGTGAGTGTGGGTTGTGTGTGTGAGGGTGGGGGTGGGGAAGTGACTATGTGAGTGAGTGTGAGGGAAGTGGGTAGGGTGTGTGTGTGTGTGTGAGTGAGCGGTGGATGTGGGGGTGTGAGTGCGGGGTGTGTGTGTGAGAGGGTGGGTGTGGGGGTTGGTAAGTGACTGTGAATGTGTGGGGGGAGTGTGTGGGGCGTGTGTGTGAGGTGTGTGAGTGTGAATGTGCTGTGTGTGTGAGAGGGTGGGAGTGGGGGTGGGTAAGTGTGACTGTGTGAGTGAGTGTGGGGGGACTGTGTGGGGTGTGTGTGAGAGCAAGCGGTGGGTGTGGGGGGTGTGAGAGTGGTTGTGTGGGTGTGTGAGTGAAGGTGGGTGTGGGGGGTGTGAGTGTGAGTGTGGGTTGTGTGTGTGAGGGTGGGGGTGGGTAAGTGACTATGTGAGTGAGTGTGGGGGAAGTGTGTAGGGTGTGTGTGTGAGTGAGCGAGCGGTGGGTGTTAGTGAGTGTGGGGGGAGTGTGTGGGGTGTGTGTAAGAGAGAGTGTGAGTGAATATGGGGTGAATGAGTGAGTGAGTGTGGGTTGTGTGTGTGAGAGGGTGGGGGTAAGTGTGACTGTGTGTGAGTGTGGGGGGAGTGTGTCAGGTGGTTGTGTGTGTGTGAGTGAGGGTAGGTGTGGGGTGTGTGAGAGTGTGAGTTTGGGGTGTGTGTGTGAGAGGGTGGGGGTGGGTAAGTGACTGTGAGTGAGTGTGGGGGGAGTGTGTGGGGTGTGTGTGTGTGAGTGAGCGAGCGCTGGGGGTGGGGGTGTGAGTGTGAGTGTGGGGTGGGTGTGAGAGGGTGGGTGTGGGGGTGGGTAAGTGACTATGTGAATGAGTGTGGGGGAGTGTGAGGTGTGTGTGTGTGAGTGAGCGAGCGGTGGGTGTGGGGTGTGTAAGAGTGTGTGTGGAGTGTGTATGTGAAGGGGTTGGTGTGAGTAAGTCTGAGTGTGTGTGAGTGAGTGTGGGGTGTGTGTGTGTGCCTTTCCCTCCTGCTGTGAGGATGTACCATTCACACATGACGTTTGCCCTGCATGGTGTTCCCTGAAGGAAACCATGACTGCACACCCTGCCCTGTGCGCCTCTTGGCTCTCCAGGGCTTTGCTGCTGCCTCTCGCTCAAGCAGACGTGCCCGCTGTTGGCCAGTGAGGGGGTGGCTGACCACATGGTCCATACTGGGGCAGACCCCAGTATTCCCATCAATTATCCAGACACCCACAGCCCTCTGGACCCCCTTTGCAGCATTGCCTGCTTTCACTAACTTACCTTTGAAGTCCCGCTGAAAGACATCTGAAAGGCGTCTTAAAATGGTCATTAGGACATAGAACCTGTTGTTAATTTATTTGAATCCCACCACTGGGTAGATGTGCTTCTTCCCAAATTACTACTATTCAGAGAGGCTGCTGGAAGGGAATAAGCAGCCCAGCTCTGCATGAATGGGGGCAGTTGTTCTTCCTCCTAAGTTACTTCCTTACAGAGGGGCTGATGGCAGGGAATAAGAAGTCTTGCTCTATCTTCTTTCTTTCTTTCTTTCTTTCTTTCTTTCTTTCTTTCTTTCTTTCTTTCTTTTATTGAATAAAAATATGGGTACAGGAAACAAATATACATGGGTTGAAGGTAATGCGAAAGGGAAAAACATTGGGAATTTGCAGAACTGTAGTTTTTTTATTTCATAAACCTTTATTGGCATAACAGTAGCCAGCACAGTGGCTATGTTTGCCGAGAAAGAAAGTTGCAACAAGGGAATAGTAAGGGAAGAAGGGGGGGCAACAAGGGGGGGAGTAGGATCAGAGTGGGGGTTATAGCTTGGAAACTGCAGAAAGAAATTCTGCTACTGCCTTGGTAATGGCCACAGAGTTGTCACTCAGGAGGACAAGTAATGGATCAGTAGAAGTACCAGAGAGAGAAGACAGCAAGGGTTTCAAATGTGTGTCTTGAAGAGATTGGTGGGCCAGGCAATATATGGTCCACTGTGTCCGGTTCTAGGGAAGAAAAAGGACACAATCTGCAATTGTGTGGGATTTTGGAGAATCTGCCCAAGTGTACAGCTGAGGGGAAGATATTGAATCTCGCGAGCATAAACACTCTCCTCTTGGTAGGGTTAATCAGCTTACTGAAATAGTTACAAGGGCGACCAAGTGAGGGGAGAAGGCCAAAAAACTGGGGAGAGCAGGTGGGGTTGTGATTTGAGGAGAGTTGGTTAAATTTGGATTCCCAAAGTTTAGATGATTGAGTGGGCCCTGTGGAGGTTGATATCTGCAAGGGATTCAGGAGAGAGGTCTAATGAACGAAGCTTAGAATCAATAAATTTGAACCACTTGGAGGTAAGAGTCCTTTAATAGATCTTTTAAGAGAGACTCATACTTAAATGTAAGCGGATCCAGAACTTGAAAGTGAGGGACCGCGCAATGGTAGAAGGAAGGTGGATCCCTAGTTCGAGCATAATAGTAGATAGTCTAATTAAATTGGGGACCCCCAGAATTTGTCTGAGGAAAGAGGCTGCCACTTGATCCAAACCTTGGTTACCAGCCTCTATCCAGACAGGGGCAGCGTACAGCTGATGGAATGGAATAAGAAGGCGTGCTCTATTTGGATGGGGGGAGGTGTGCTTCCCCCTAAGTTACTTCCTAACACAGGGCCTTCTGGAAGTGAATAAGAAGGCCTGCCCTATTTGGTTGGGGGGAAGTGTGCTTCCCCCTAAGTTACTTCCTTACCGAGTGGCTTCTGGCTGGGAATAAGAAGGCCTGGACTATTTGAATGGGGAACATGCAATTCCCCCTAAGTTACTTTTTTACAGAGTGGCTGCTAACAGGGAATAAGAACCCCTGATCTATTTGGATTGGGGAGATGTGCTTTCTCTTAACAGATAGGCTTCTGGCAGGGAATGAGAAGCTCTTCTCTTTCTGAATGGGGGATGATGCGCTTCCCCATAGGTTGGTTCCTTTCAGAGGGGATGCTGGCAGGGATTAAGAAACCCTGATGTATTTGGTTGGGGGAACGATGTGCTTCCCCGTAAATTATTTCCTTACAGTAGGTCTGATGGAATGGAATAAAAATCCCTCCTCTATTTGAGTGTTGAGCGATGTGATTCCTTCTAAGTTCCTATTTCCTTGAGGGCTGATGGCAGGGAATAAGAGGCCATACTCTATTTGAATGAAGGGAGATGCGCTTCCCCCTATGTTACTTCCTTACAGAGGGGCTGCTGGCAGGGAATAAGAAGCCCTGTTCTATTTGAATGGGGGGAAATGTACTTCCCCTTTAGTTACTTGCCTAGAAGGGCTGCTGGCAGGGATTAAGAAACCCTGCTCAATTTGAATGGGGGAAAATGCGCTTCTCCCTAAGCTACTGCCTTACAGAGGGTCTGCTGGCAGGGAATAAGAATCCCTGCTCTATTTCAATGGGGGAAGATGTGCTTCCCCCAAGTTATTTCCTTATTGAGGGACAGCTACAGGGAATAAGAAACCCTGCTCAATTTGAATAGGGGGAGATGTGATTCACCCTAAGATTCTTCCTTACAGAGGGGGTGCTGGCAGGGAATAAGAAGCCCTGCTCTATTTCAATGGGGGAAGATTTGATTCACCCTAAGATTCTTCCTTACAGAGGGGCTACTGGCAGGGAATAAGAAGCTCTGCTCTTCTTGAATGGGGAAAATGTGCTTCCTCTTAAGTTACTTCCTTACAGAGCAGCTGTTGGATGGGAATAAGTGGCCCTGCTCAATTTGTAAGGGGGCAGGTGTGCTTCCTTCTCAGTTAGTTCCTTACAAAAGGGCTGCTGGCAGGGAATTAGAAATCCTGCTCTGTTTGAATGGGGGGAGATGTACTTCCCCCTAAGTTACTTCCATATGGAGGGGCAGCTTGCTGGGAATAAGAAACCCTGCTCAATTTTAAAGGGGGAAGATGTGCTTCCACTTAAGTTACTTACATACAAAGGGGCTGCTGGCAGGGTTTAAGAAGCCCTGCTCTATTTGAATGGGGAGAAGATGTGCTTCCTCCCAAGTTACTTCCATTCAGAGTGCATATGGGCATGAAATAAGAAGCCCTGCTCTATTTGAATTGGTGAAATTGTGCTTCCCCATAAGTTAATTCCTTTCAAAGTGACTGCTGGCAGGGAATAAGAGGCCCTGCTCTATTTGAATCGGGGAATATGTGCTTTCCCAGAGGGATCTGAAGGCCTTAGGAGTGGACCTCAACAGGTGGGAAACCCTGGCCTCTGAGCGGCCAGCTTGGAGGCAGGCTGTGCAGCATGGCCTTTCCCAGTTTGAAGAGACACTTGGCCAACAGTCTGAGGCTAAGAGGCAAAGAAGGAAGGCCCATAGCCAGGGAGACAGACCAGGGACAGACTGCACTTGCTCCCGGTGTGGAAGGGATTGTCACTCCTGAATCGGCCTTTATAGCCACACTAGACACTGTTCCAGAACCACCTTTCAGAGCGCGATACCATAGTCCTTCGAGACTGAAGGTTGCCAAATGTCATAATTTACTTCCTTACAGAGGGTTTGCTGGCTAGGAATAAGATGCCCTTCTGTATTTAAATGGGGGGAGATGTGCTTACTCCTAAGTTCCTGTTTTTCTTGTGTGCTACTGGCATGGGAAATGAAGCTTTGCTCTATATGAGTTGCGTGTGATAAGCTTCTTCCTAAGCTACTTCCTTGCTAAGGTGATGGTAGGAAATAAGAAGCCCTGCTCTATTTGAAAGGGTGTAGATGTGCTTCCTCCTTAGTTACTTCCTTGCAGAGGGGATGCTGGCAGGGAATAAGAAGCCCTGCTCTATTTGAATCGGGACAGATTTGCTTCCCCCTAAGTTACTCCTATTCAGAGGAGCTGCTCGTAGGGAATAAGAAGCCCTGCTTTATTTGAATGGGAGTGATCTGCTTCCTCTTACCTAACAAGGGTGCTTCTGGCAGGAAACAAGTAGCCCTGATAATTTTGGATGGGCAGATATGTGCTTCCGATCTAAGTTGTCAAGGAATAAGAAGGCCTGCTTTATTTCAGTGGGGGCAGATGTGCTTCCCCCTAAGTTAGTTCCTTACAGAGGGGCTGCTTTCAGGGAATAAGAAGGCCTGCTGTATTTGAGTGGGGGAAGATGCTCTTCCCCCTAAGTTATTTCTATAAAGATGGAATGCTGACAGGGAATAAGAAATCGTACTCTATTTAAATGGGACGATGTGTGCTTCCTCCAGTTACTTCCTTACAGAGGGGCTGCTGGCAGGGAGTAAGAATCCGTTCTCTTTATGATTAGGGGCAGATGTGCTTCCCCCTAATTTACTTCCTTTCAGAGGGTCTTTGGGCAGGGAATAAAAAGCTGTGATGTATTTGGATGGGGGGAGATGTGCTTCCCCTTATGTTACTTCTTTACAGAGGCGATGCTGGAAGGGAATAAGCAGCCCTGCTCTATTGAAATGGGGGCAGATTTGCTCCCTCCTAATTTTCTTCCATTCAGAGGGGCTGCTGGCAGAGAATAAGAAGGTCGGCTGTATTTGAATGGGGGATGATGCGCTTCCCCCTAAGTTACGTCCATACAGAGGGGCAGAGAATAAGAAGCCCTGCTCTCTTTGAGTGGGGGAAGATGCGCTTCCTCCTTTGTTTCTTCGATTCACAGGGGCTGCTGGCAGGGAATAAGAAGCCCTGCTCTATTTAAATGGGGTGAGGTGTGCTTCCTCCAGTTACTTCCATTCAGTGGGGTTGCTGTCAAGGAATAAGAATGCCTGCTCTATTTGAATGGGGACAAATGTGCTTCCACCTAAGTTACACCCATTCAGAGTGGGTGCTGGCAGGGAATAAGTCGGCAGCTGGCCCGGATGCCTTTAAAAGTGGATTGGACATGTTTCTGGAGGAAAATCTATTACAGTTTACAAGCCAGGATGTGTATGTGCAACCTCCTGATTTTAGAAATCGGCTATGTCAGATGGGCTGTGTCAGATTCCTACTTCGTTTCTTCGATTCACAGGGGCTGCTGGCAGGGAAAAAGAAGCCCTGCTCTATTTCAATGGGGGAGATGTGCTTCCTCTTAAATTACACCCTTACAGGGGGGCTTCTGGTATGGAATAAGAAGCCCTGCTCTCTTTGAACGGGGGGGGGGGGGGTGGGAGATACGCTTCCCCCTAAGTTACTTCCTTACAGAGGGGCTGCTGGCAGGGAATAAGAAGCCATTTGGATGCCCTGCTCTTTTTGGATGGGGGCAGTTTTTCTTCCTCCAAAGGTCCCCTTCCTACACAGGGCATTCTTGCAGGCAAAAAGAGGTCCTGCTCTATTGAAATGGTAGAAGATGTGCTTCCTCCTAAGGTCCTATTTGCTGTTGGGCGGCTAGCAGGGATTAAGCAGCCCTGCTCTATTTGAAGGGGGGCATATGTAATTCCTCCTAAGTTACTTCCTTACAGAGGGGCTGCTGGCAGAGAATAAGAAGCCCTGCTCTATTTGAACGGGGGCAGATGTGCTTCCCCCTAAGTTACTTACATACAGAGTGGCTGCTTGCAGTTAATAAGAAGCCTTGCTGTATTTGAATGGTGGAAGATGTGCTTCCTCCTAAGCTACTTCCATTCAGAGGGGCTGCTAGCAGGGAATAAGAAAGCCTGCTCTATTTGAATGGGGGGAAATGCTCTTCCCCCTACTTTACTTCCGTACAGAGGGGTTCTGGCAGGGAATAAGAAGGCCTGCTCTATTTGAATGTGGGGAGGTTCGCTTCCTTCTAATTGATTTCCGTGCATAGGGGTTGCTGGCATGAAACAAGAAGGCCTGCTCTCTTTGAATGGGGGGAGATGTGCTTCCTCCTAAGATAAATCCATTCAGAGGGGCTGCTGCAGGGAATAAGAAGCCCTTCTCTATTTAAATGTGGGCATATGTGCTTCCCCATAAGTTACTTGCATTCAGAGGGGCTTCTGGCAGGGAATAAGAAGACCTGCTCAATTTAAATGGGGAAAGATGTGCTTCCGCATCAGTTACATCCCTTCAGAGGGGCTGCTGCAGAGAATAAGAAGCGCTGCTGTATTTGAATGGGTGAAGATGTGCTTGCCCCTAAGTTACTTCCATTCAGAGGGGCTGATGGCAGGGAATAAAAATCCCTCCTTTATTTGAATGGGAGCAATTGTGATTCCCCCTAAATTAGTTCCTTACAGAAGAATTGCTGGAAGGGAATAAGAAGGCCTGCTCTATTTGAAAGGGGAAGTTACTCCCATTCAGAGGGGCTGCTGGCAGGGGATAAGAAGCTCTGCTCTTTTTGAATGGTGGAAGATGCACTTCCCTCTAAATTACTTCCTTACAGTTTGGGTACTGGCAGGGAATAAGAATCCCTGCTTTCTTTGAATGTTGTGCGATGTGCTTCCTTCTAAATTACTTCCATACTGAGCGGCTGCTGGTAGGAAATAAGAAGCCCTGCTCTATTGGAATGGGGGGAGATGCGCTTCCTCCTAAGTTACGTCCATACAGAGGTGCTGCTGGCAGTGAATAAGAAGCCCTGCTCTAGTTGGATGGGGGGAGACTTGCTTGTCCCTAACTTTCTTCCATTTAGAAGGGCTTCTGGCAGGGAATAAGAAGTCCTATCTATTTGAATGGGGTCATATGGGTAACTTATGGGTCTACTTCCCCATAAGTTTCTTTCTAAGATGGGCTGCTCACAGGGCATAAGAAGCCCTACTCTATTTGGATGGGGGAAGATGTGCTTCTTTCTAAGTTACTTCCTTACTGAGGGGCTGCTGGCAGGGAGTAAGATGCCCTGCTGTATTTAAATGGGGGAAGATATGCTTTCCCGTATGTTACTTCCATTCAGAGGGGATGCTGGCAGGGAATTAGAATTCCTGCTCTATTTGAATAGGGGTAGATGCAGTGGTGGGATTCAGCTGGTTCGCATCGGTTCTGTAAAACCCACACCTAATGTATCTAGGGTTTTGCGAACCTTTGCTAAGCCGCTCACAGGACAAACTTCATGGCCACGCCCCGCAGGGTGTCCATTGGCCACAGAGGTCCCCACCGGGAAGCCAGCTCCTATAGTAAGTTGCGTGGGGCTGCGCCTGTGCCTTGGAGAGTTGCACCTCCCGTGCTTTGTTGGGCAAGGGCACGACGGAGCCTCAGAGGTGCCCGCGGGGAGGAGACGCGAGCGCAGGAGCGGAGTCTCGCTGGCTGGAGTCTCGCTGGCTGGAGCCACTGCGGCTGGAGCCGCTGCCGCTGAGCACTTTCCCAGCGGCAGCAGCCTGGCGGTTCCAACTGCCACAGACCCCGAAGCCGGGCTCCTTGAAGCCGCCCTGGCCACCCCTTGGAGAAGCAGCATCATCAGGGTAGCGCCTCATTCATTCCCTCACGGAGTGAGTGTGTGTGAGAGAGAGAGTGTGAATGAATGTGGGGTGAGTGAGTGAGTGTGGTGTGCGTGTGAGAGGGTGGGTGTGGGGGTGGGTAAGTGTGACTGTGTGAGTGAGTGTGGGGGGAGTGTGTGGGGCGTGTGTGTGAGTGAGCGGTGGGTGTGGGGTGTGTGAGAGTGTGAATGTGGGGTGTGTGTGTGAGAGGGTGGGTGTGGGGATGGGTAAGTGTGACTGAGTGAGTGTGGGGGGCGTGTGTGGTGTGTGTGTGAGCGAGCGGTGTGTGGTGTGTGTGAGAGAGTGGGTGTGGGGGTGGGTATGTGTGACTGTGTTAGTGAGTGTGGGGTGAGTGTATGTGGTGTGTGTTTGTGAACGAGTGGTGGGTGTGAGAGTGTGAGTGAGCAGTGGGTGGGGGGTGTGAGAGGGTATGTGTGGGAGTGGGTAAGCGTGACTGTGTGTGAGGGAGTGTGGGGGGAGTGTGTGGTGTGTGTGTGTTTGAGCGAGTGGTGGGTATGGGTGTGTGAGAGTGTGAGTGTGGGTTCTGTGTGTGAGAGGGTGGGGGTGGGTAAGCGTGACTGTTGAGTGAGTGTGGGGGGGATTGTTTTTGGTGTGTGTTTGTGAGCGAGTGGTGGGTGTGGGGGTGTGAGAGTGTGATTGGGTTGTGTGCATGAGAGGGTGGGGGTGGGTAAATGTGACTGTGTGTGAGAGTGGGGGGAGTGTGTGGATTGTGTGTGTGTGAGAGAGCAGAGGGTGTGGGAAGTGTGAGAGTGGGGGTTGTGTGTGTGAGAGGGTGGGGGTGGGGGTGGGTAAGTGTGGGGGGAGTGTGTTTGTGTGTGAGCGAGCAGTGGGTGTGAGAGTGTGAGAGTGGGGTATGTGTGAGAGGGTGGGTGTGGGGGTGGGTAAGTGTGGGGGAGTGTGTTTGTGTGTGAGCGAGCAGTGGGTGTGAGAGTGTGAGTGTGGGGTATGTGTGAGAGGGTGGGTGTGGGGGTGGGTAAGTGTGACTGTGTGAGTGAGTGTGGGGGAGTGTGTTGTGTGTGTGAGTGAGCGGTGTGAGTGTGTGGTGTGTGTGAGAGGGTGGGGGTGGGTATGTGTGACTGTGTTAGTGAATGTGGGGGGAGTGTGTGGGGTGTGTGTGTGAGAGAGAGAGTGTGAGTGAATGTGGGGTGAATGAGTGAGTGAGTGAGTGTGGGTTGTGTGTGAGAGAGGGTGGGTGTGGGGGTGGGTAAGTGTGAGTGTGGGGGGAGTGTGGTATGTGTGTGTGAGCGAGCAGTGGGTGTGGGGGGTGTGAGAGTGTGAGTGTGGGGTATGTGTTAGAGGGTGGTTGTGGGGTGGGTATGTGTGACTGTGTTAGTGAGTGTGGGGGGAGTGTGTGGGGTGTGTGTTTGTGAGAGAGAGAGTGTGAGTGAATGTGAGGTGAATGAGTGAGTGAATGTGAGTTGTGTGTGAGAGGGTGGGGGTGAATAAGTGTGACTGTGTGTGAGTGTGGGGGGAGTGTGTCAGGTGGTTGTGTGTGTGAGTGAGGGTAGGTGTGGGGTGTGTGAGAGTGTGAGTGTGGGTTGTGTGTGTGAGAGGGTGGGGGTGGGTAAGTGACTGTGTGAGTGAGTGTGGGGAGAGTGTGTGGGGTGTGTGTGTGTGTGAGTGAGCGAGCGGTGGGTGTGGGGGTGTGAGTGTGAGTGTTGGGTGGGTGTGTGAGAGGGTGGGGGTGGGTAAGTGACTATGTGAATGAGTGTGGGGGAGTGTGGGGTGCGTGTGTGTGTGAGTGAGCGAGCGGTGGGTGTGGGGTGTGTAAGAGTGTGTGTGGGGTGTGTGTGTGAAAGGGTGGGTGTGGGTAAGTCTGTGTGTGTGAGTAAGTGTGGTGTGTGTATGTGCCACCTCTTTCCCTCCTGCTGTGAGGATGGTACCATTCACACATGACGCTTGCCCTGCATAGTGTTCCTCTTGGCTCTCCAGGGCTTTGCTGCTGCCTCTCACTCAGCAGACGTGCCCGCTGTTGGCCAGTGAGGGGGTGGCTGACCACATGGTCCATACTGGGGCGGGCCCCAGTATTCCCATCAATTATCCAGACACCCACGGCCCTCTGGACCGCCTGTGAAGCCTTGCCTGCTTTCACTAACTTACCTTCGAAGTCCCGCTGCCTTTCATATGTCTTAAAAGGGTCATTAGGACATAGAACCTGTTGTTAATTTATTTGAATCCCACCACTGGGTAGATGTGCTTCTTCCCAAATTACTACTATTCAGAGAGGCTGCTGGAAGGGAATAAGCAGCCCAGCTCTACAAGAATGGGGGCAGTTGTTCTTCCTCCTAAGTTACTTCCTTACAGAGGGGCTGATGGCAGGGAATAAGAAGTCTTGCTCTATCTTCTTTCTTTCTATTATAGAATAAAAATATGGGTACAGGAAACAAATATACATGGGTTGAAGGTAATGCGAAAGGGAAAAACATTGGGAATTTGCAGAACTGTAGTTTTTTTATTTCATAAACCTTTATTGGCATAACAGTAGCCAGCACAGTGGCTATGTTTGCCGAGAAAGAAAGTCGCAACAAGGGAATAGTAAGGGAAGAAGGGGGGGCAACAGGGGGGGGGAGTAGGATCAGAGTGGGGGTTATAGCTTGGAAACTGCAGAAAGAAATTCTGCTACTGCCTTGGTAATGGCCACAGAGTTGTCACTCAGGAGGACAAGTAACGGATCAGTAGAAGTACCAGAGAGAGAAGACAGCAAGGGTTTCAAGTGTGTGTCTTGAAGAGATTGGTGGGCCGGGCAACAGAGTAATATATGGTCCACTGTGTCTGGTTCTAGGGAACAAAAAGGACATAATCTGCGATCGTGTGGGATTTTGGAGAATCTGCCAAAGTGTACAGCTGAGGGCAAAATACTGAATCTCGCGAGCATAAACGCTCTCCTCTTGGTAGGGTTAATCAGCTTACTGAAATAGTTACAAGGGCAACCAAGTGAGGGAAGAAGGCCAAAAAACAGGGGAGAACAGGTGGGGTTAAGATTTGAGGAGAGTTGGTTAAATTCGGATTCCCAAAGTTTAGATGATTGAGTGGGCCCTGTGGAGGTTGATATCTGCAAGGGATTCAGGAGAGAGGTCTAATGAACGAAGCTTAGAATCAATAAATTTGAACCACTTGGAGGTAAGAGTCCTTTAATAGATCTTTTAAGAGAGACTCATACTTAAATGTAAGCGGAGCCAGAACTTGAAAGTGAGGGACCGCGCAATGGTAGAAGGAAGGTGGATCCCTAGTTTAAGCATAATAGTAGATAGTCTAATTAAATTGGGGACCCCCAGAATTTGTCTGAGGAAAGAGGCTGCCACTTGATCCAAACCTTGGTTACCAGCCTCTATCCAGACAGGGGCAGCGTACAGCTGATGGAATGGAATAAGACGGCGTGCTCTATTTGGATGGGGGGAGGTGTGCTTCCCCCTAAGTTACTTCCTAACACAGGGCCTTCTGGAAGTGAATAAGAAGGCCTGCCCTATTTGGTTGGGGGGAAGTGTGCTTCCCCCTAAGTTACTTCCTTACCGAGTGGCTTCTGGCTGGGAATAAGAAGGCCTGGACTATTTGAATGGGGAACATGTGATTCCCCCTAAGTTACTTTTTTACAGAGTGGCTGCTGGCAGGGAAGAAGAACCCCTGATCTATTTGGATTGGGGAGATGTGCTTTCTCTTAACTTACCCACTTACAGGCTTCTGGCAGGGAATGAGAAGCTCTGCTCTATCTGAATGGGGGATGACGCACTTCCCCATAGGTTGGTTCCTTTCAGAGGGGATGCTGGCAGGGATTAAGAAACTCTGATCTATTTGGTTGGGGGACGATGTGCTTCCCCGTAAATTATTTCCTTTCAGTGGGTCTGATGGAATGGAATAAAAATCCCTCCTCTATTTGCGTGTTGAGCGATGTGATTCCTTCTAAATTACTTCCATACACAGGGGTTACTGGCAGGAAATAAGCAGCCATGCTCTATTTAAGTGGGGGCAGTTGTGCTTCCTCCTAAGTTACTTCCATAGAGAGGGGCTGCTGGCAGAAAGTAAGAAGCCCTGCTTTATGTGAATGGTGAGCAATGTGCTTCCTGCTAAATTACTTCCCTACAGAGGTGCTGCTGGCAGGGAATAAGAACCCCTGCTCTATTTAGATATGGGCAGATATGCTTCCTGCTGTTACTTCCATACGGGGTGGCTGCTGGCAGGGAATAAGAAGCCCTGTTCTTTGAATGGGGGCAGATGTGCTTCCTCCTAAGTTACTTCCCTACAGAGGGGCTGCTGGAAGGGAATAAGAAGTCCTGGTCTATTTGAATGGTGGCATTTGTGCTTCCTCCATTGTTACAACCTTATAGAGGGGCTACTGGCAGGGAATAAGAAGCCCTGGTCTATTTAAATTGGGCTTGATGTGCTTTCTCTTAAGAAACTTTGGACTGGGGTATATGTACTTCCCCTTAAGTTACTTCCTTACAGGGGTGCTACTTGCAGGGAATAAGAAGCCCTGGTCTATTTGGATGGGTGCAGATGTGCTTCCTCCTAACTTACATCTGTACAGAGGGGCTGCTGCCAGGGAATAAGAAGCCCTGCTTTATTTGAACAGGGTCAGATGTGCTTGTTCCAAAGTTACTTCCTTGCATAGGGACTGCTGGCAGTAAATAAGGTGGCCTGCTCTAATTGGATGGGGGAAGGTTTTCTTCCCCCTTCGTTACTTCCATGCAGAGGGGCTGCTGGCAGGGAATAAGAAGCTCTGCTCTATTTTAATGGGGGCAGATGTGCTTCCCCCTAAGTTACTTTCTTAGAGACTGGCTGCTGGCAGGGAATAAGACGCCCTGATGTATTTGGATAGGGGTGATGTGCTTTCTGTTAACTTACGCCCTTACAGGTGGGCTTCTGGCAGGGAATAAGAAGCCCTGCTGGATTTGAGTGGGGGAAGATGTGCTTTCCCATAAGTTACTTCCTTACAGGTGGGCTGCTGGCAGGAAATAAGAAGTCCTGATGTATTTGGATGGGGTAAGACATGCTTTGCACTAAATTACTTCCATACAGTGGGGTTGATGGAAGCGATTATGAAGCCCTGTTCTATTTGAATGTTGAGCGATGTGCTTCCTCTGAAATTACTTCCGTACAGAGAGGCTGCTGGCAGGAAGTAAGAAGCCCTGCTCTATTTAAATAGTGGCAGATATGCTTCCTCCTAAGTTACTTCTGTAGAGAGGGGCTGCTGTCAATGAATAAGAAGCCCTGCTCTCTTTGAATGGGCGCAGATGTGCTTCCTCCTAATTTACTTCCTGGACACTGCACTGGGATAGAAACTGTTCTTTAATCTACTCAATCTTGTTCTTATCACCCTATATCTTCTTCCTGATGGCAATAATTCAAAAAACTGGTAACCAGGATGCGAGGGATCTCTCAGAATTTTTAAAGTTTATCCTTCTTCCTAAGATACTTCCATACAAAGGGGTTGCTGGCAGATAATAAGAGGCTCTGCTCTATTTGAATGGGGGCAGATGTGTTTCCCCCTAAGTTACTTCCATACAGAGAGGCTGCTTGCTGGGAATAAGAAGCCCTGCTCTATTTGAATGGGGGCTGTTGTGCTTTCTCCAAAGTTACTTACTTTCAGAGTGGTTGCTGGTAGGGAATAAGAAGCCCTGCTTTTTTTTGAATGGGGGCAGATGTGCTTCCCCCTAAGTTACTTGCTTACAGAGGGGCTGCTGGCAGGGAGTAAGAAGCCCTGCTCTATTTGAATTGTCCGCGATGAACTTCTCCCTAAGTTCATTACAGAGATACTGGCAGGGAATAAGAGGTCATTTGGATGCCTTGCTCTGTACTTCCCTACATAGGGGCTGCTGGCAGGGAATAAGAAACCCTGCTGTGTTTGAATGGGGGCAGATGTGCTTCCTTCTAAGTTACTTCCTTACAGGTGGGTGGGTGGCACGGAATAAGAAGCCCTGGTCTGTCTGCAAGAGGGCTGATGTGCTTCCTTCTTATATACTTCTGTAGAGGGGCTGTTGGCAGGGAATAAGAACCCCTGCTCTATTTGCGTGGGGGGCGATGTGCTTCCTCCTAAGTTCCTATTTGCTGGTTGGCTGCTGGCAGGTGAAGCGAAGCCCTGCTCTATTTGAAAGGTGTGCGATGTGCTTCCTCTTAAGTTACTTCCCTATGGGGCCAATGCTGGTACAAAATAAGAAGCCCTGGTCTATTTGGATGGGGCAGATGTGCTTCCCCCTAAGTTACTTCCTTACAGGGGGGCTGCTGGCTGCGAATAAAAGCCCTGATTGTTTTGAATGGGGGAAGATGTGCTTCCCCCAAGTTACTTTCTTACTGAGGAGCTGCTAGCTGGGAATAAGAAGCCCTGCTGTATTTGAATTGTGGTGGATTAGCTTCTCCCTAAGTTACTTCCTTACAGAGGTGCTGGCAGGAAATTAGAAGCCATTTGGACGCCTCGCTCTGTTTGGATGGGGGCAGATTTGCTTCCTCCCAAGTTACTTCCATGCAGAGGCGCTGCTGGCAGGGAATCAGAAGCCCTGCTCTATTTGAATTTGGGCAGATGTACTTCCCCCTAAGGTACTTCCATAAAGAGGGGCTGCTGGCAGGAAATAAGAAGCCCGGCTCTATTTGAATGACGGGAGATGTTCTTCCCTCTAAGATACTGCCATACAGTGGGGCTGCTGGCAGGAAATTGAAAGACCTGCTCTATTTGAGTGGGGGCAATGTGCTTCCTCCTTATTACTTCCGTACAGAGGGGCTGCTGGCAGGGAATAAGAAGCTCTGCTCTATTTGAATGGGGACAGGTGTGCTTTCTCTTAAGTTACTTCCTTTCTGAGTGTTTGCTGACAGGGAATAAGAAGCCCTGCTCTTTTTGAATGGGGGCATGTGTGCTTCCCCCTAAGTTACTTCCTGACAGAGGGGCTGCTGGCAGGGAATAAGAAGCCCTGCTCTATTTCAGTGGGGGCTGGTGTGCTTCCTCTTAAGTTCCTTCCATAAAGTGGGGCTCCTGGTAGGGAATAAGAAGTCCTGCTCTTTTTGAAAGGGGGCAGGTGTGCTTCCCCCTAAGTTACTTCCATTCAGAGGGGCTGCTGGCAGGGAATAAGATGATCTGCTCTTTTTGAATGGGGCGAGATGCGCTTCCTCCTAAGTTACTTTCATTCAGTCGGGCTGCTGCCAGGGTATAAGAAGCCCTGCTCTATTTGAATGGGGGGAGATGCGCTTCCTTCCAATTTACTTTCCTTCAGCGGGGCTGCTGGCAGGGAATAAGATGTCCTGCTCCACTTGAATGAGGTGCAGGGAGCCCATGCAGTCTTCTGCAGGGCTCCCCGAGGTTTGAAATGTTCTGAACAAACTATTGCGATGAATGTCCTGGAAACCGGAAGTGGTTTGCTCTTGCTTTTTTTAACGTTCCCAGCCTCGCGTTGCCCTGCGTAGGGCTCCCCTCATCTCCTGCAAGGCCCTGAAGCCCTGTATGAGTAAAATCACCTCCCTTAGTGATCTGATCATCGAGATCACGTTGCTGCTTCCTCCTTACCCAGCCCCTGAAAGAGATGGGGGAAACTTTATACGAATTGGTGGGTTGCGTCCCATCAGTTTGAGAACCACTGACCTAGGGAATAAAAGTTGGAATAATGGAGAACTCATTGGGAAAGGGAAAAAGTAACGACACGCAGGTTTGTACAGGCCAAATATCATCTGATAATGTAAGCTAGAACAGAGAGAGTTAAGTGGTCACCAAATTGAGTCTGATCTTACCAAAAAGGAGGATAAGGGAGAGTCTTGAGGGAAAGAAAAAAAATTGTTTGAAGAAAGAATATTTTAAGTGTGGGAAAATGGATGCTGATAGCAATTAAGTGAAAAAGAAAAAACGGAATAAGAGGTAAGTGGTGGCCCAATTAACCCTTTAAATCTAAGAAGATTAAAGATGGAATAAAAGAGAACCACCTGTGGCCAAACAGAGCGTGATAGGGTCAGAAAGAAAAGAAGGAATAGGAGTGAGCTAAGTGTGGCTACCTTGAGCTTGATAATGTTGGAGAATAAAGGAGGAATGATGGAGAGCTCAGTGGGAAAGAAAAGCAAGGAGTAAGACACAGGTGAGTGGTGGCCAAAGAGAGCCTGAAAGTGTAAGAAAGGAAAGAAAGTACAAAAGAGAGCTGAGTCTGGTCAAGTTGACCCTGATAATGTAGGGGGATGGGGAAGGTGAAGTAAGGGAGATCTCGGTGGAAAGGGGGGAAAGGAGGAAGACGTAAGTAAGTAGTGGCTAAATAGAAATTGGTTATATAATCAGGAAAAGAGGCCATTAAAGGGAGCTACATGGAGTGAAATAGAGCCTGGTGATGTAAGAAGGAAAGTAAGGACAAAAAGAGAGCAAACTGAGCCTGTACCAAAAAAGGAGGAATCAGGGAGAGCTTGATGGTGGGAATGGGAAAAAGAGGCAAGTAAGTGATGGCCAAATACAACCTATTGTTGGAAGAAAGAGCAGAAGAAATAAAATAAATCCCAAAATTGAAAAACAGGAATAGGATACAGAAAAGTATCAGTTTGCATTGTAAGAAGGAAAAGGAGCTATCGAAGAGCTGTGTGTGGCCAAGTTGAGCCTTATAGAGCAGAGGTTCCCAAACTCCTACCAGGGAGTAGGGAACCTCCTAAGTCTCTGCAGAGTGGGGCAGGAGTGAGGGGGAAGACCCAACAGCACTGCAGCAATCGTGGCACCGTGGGGTGCTAGCAATATTTGAGTGTAGCTGGGGGGGCTGCTGAAGCATCCCCAGGTTCCTGGAGGCTCCCAGTCCCCTTGCAGCTCCCTCCACATAGCTGCACAGAGCTTCGATTGCCGAACGGAGCTCTAATCTGGTTTGCTCCATTCGGCAATCAGAGCACTGTGCAGTTGCACAGAGGGGGTTGCGAGCCTCCAGGACCTTCGTGCACACTTCAGCAGCTCAAGGTACACTCTTATATTTTTATTATTTTTATTGAATAAAGATATGGGTACAGGAAACAAATATACATGGGTTAAAGGTAATACAAAGGGGAAAAACACTGGGATTTCACAGAACTGTTATTGCCATTTTAAATCACCATCAAAAAAAAATTTCTACTTTCCTCCATTCTATAATGTCAATACAAATTTAACAAATATTTCAATCTAGTCTATAATTATCATGAACATTAATATATTTACTTTCATCTATTTTGATTTTACTTAAATGACTCATAATCCTTTGTCTATCCATCTCTAAAATGGATTCCATAATTGCTGTATTATTTCTATCTTACCATCCTTCAATTAAGACATCCATTTCAATAATTTCATATAATTTCTTAATCCACATAATGGGAATTTCTGAGCTCTTCCACATCTGAGCATAGATTAATCTTGTTGCAATAATTGTATACAACAGAATATGTCTTGTATCATTGTTACAGCTTTCAGGAAAAATATTCAGTAGGAATATCTCTGGTTGAAAGGGTATAACACATTTAAAAATAATTTGAATATTCATATGTACTTTTCTCCAGAATTCTTTTGCCTTAGAACAGAGCCACCACAAATGGTAAAAAGATCCTTTCGCCTCCTTACATTTCCCGCATTTATTGCATGTACCTGGATACATTTTATTTGCAAGCCTGTCTGGAGGTAGGTACCCTCTATAAAAGATTTTATAGATATTCTCTTTCATTGTTGTTGCTTTGATTATCTTCATATTTCATTTCCAAATCTGTTCCCAATTGTTCATTGTTAGAATGTGTCCAATATTCTTTGCCCACAGGATCATCACCTCTTTTACCGACTCATCTTCCATTTTCATGTTTAACAAGTATTGGTACATCTTCTTAATATAGTGTTCCTCATTTGTTAAGAATATTTTATCCAATTCTGTCTCCACTGGGTAGATTCCTTCTTTTTTATCTTCCGTCCATCTTGTTTTAACTTGTAATTCTGTCAGCCAATCCAATTTAATCCCTTTCTCCAATAACTCTTCTTTTGAATAAAGATCTGCTTTAATAAGTCGTCATATCTCTTATTTTGTGATTCCCGTATCCACATTGGCTTTGTATTAATTTCTAGTGGTTTGACCCATCTCGGGATTTTCCCATAAACTTTATATCTTATTTGTTCCCAAGCAAATAACAGTGCCCTTATCAAATGTTGTTTAAAGTAACTGTGGTATTTAGCTTTATCTTAAATCGTAAAGGCATGGGGACCAATCTGCAGATCATGTAATTCTCGTTTCAGCTCTCTAGATTTTTCCAATTCTGCCCAGTCTTTTATCCAGTTCATTGCTGCTGCATAATAATAAATTTCCCAATTAGGCATTCCAAGGCCAGCTCGCTCTTTAGCATCTTGCAATAGTTTCATCTTCACTCTTGCTTTTTTCCTTGCCAAATAAAGTTGGCCATAACTTTATTCAATTCTTGGAAAAATGATTTCTTTAATATCACTGGGATTGTCTGGAATAAAAATAGTATTTTTATTGTTGCTATTCTCCCCAACAGTGATAAATTCAATCTATTCCATCTTTTTAAGTCATTCTTAATCTCCATCATTAACTTTAAATAGTTATTTTCCATCAATGTACTGGGTTTATCTGTTAAGATAATACCCAGATATTTAATTTTATTTGTAATATTAATACCAAATTCTTGTATTTGCTGTTTCTCTTGTTTTCTAATGTTCTTCACTAGTAGTTTCGTTCTATCATAATTTATCTTCAGTCCTGCCATTTCTCCATATTCTAAAATATTCAAATTATTTTTAAATGTGTTATACCCTTTCAACCAGAGATATTCCTATTGAATATTTTTCCTGAAAGCTGTAACAATGATACAAGACATATTCTGTTGTATACAATTATTGCAACAAGATTAATCTATGCTCAGATGTGGAAGAGCTCAGAAATTCCCATTATAGATATGTGGATTAAGAAATTATATGAAATTATTGAAATGCATGTCTTAACTGAAAAACTGAAGGATGGTAAGATAGAAATAATACAGCAATTATGGAATCCGTTTTACAGATGGATAGACAAACGATTATGACTCATTTAAGTAAAATCAAAATAGACAAAAAATATATTAATGTTCATGATAATTATAGACTAGATTAGATTGAAATATTTGTTAAATTGGTATTGACATTATAGAATGGAGGAAAGTAGTAATTAATGGGGATTTTTTCATGGTGATGTAAAATGGTAATAACTACAGTTCTGCAAATTCCCAATGTATATTTGGTTCCTGTACCCATATCTTTATTCAATAAATTAAAAAAAGAGAGAATATTTTAATTGTGGGGAAATGGATGGTGATAGCAATTAAGTGAAAAAGAAAAAACGGAATGAGAGGTAAGTGGTGGCCAAATTAACCCTTTAAATCTAAGAAGATTAAAGGTGGAATAAAAGAGAACCACCTGTGGCCAAACAGAGCGTGATAGGGTCAGAAAGAAAAGAAAAGATCTTGCTTCCCCCTAAGTTACTTACTTAGAGTGGGGCTGCTGGCAGGGAATGAGAAGGCCTACTGTGCTTGAATGAGGGGAGATGTGCTTCCCCCTAAGATACTGGCTTACAGTGGAGCTGCTGGCAGGGTATGAGAAGCCCAACTCTATTTGGATGGGGGAGATGTGCTTCCCCCTAAGTTACTTCCTTACAGAGGGGCTGCTGGCAGGGAATGAGAAGCCCTTCTCTAAGTGGATGGGCTGAGATGTGCTTGCCCCTCAGTTACTTCCTTACAGTGAGAGTGCTGATATTGCATGAGAAACCCTGCTCAATTTGTATGGGGGGAGATGTGCCTCCCCCTCCTTCCTTAAAGTGGGGCTGCTGGCAGGGCATGAGAAGCCCTGCTCTATATGCTTGGGGGGAGATGTGCTTCACCCTAAATTACTTCCTTACAGTGAGGGTGCTTCAGCAGCTCAAGGTACACTCATATATTGAGGCAGACTCAAATATTGCTGGGATCCAGCAGTTGTTGCAGTGCTGTTGGGGACCCTGTTACTGGACCACTCAACTTAAGGGGGAAATGGCCCAGTTTACACGCTCAATGGTGGGTTGCAACCCGCAGTTTAGGAGCCGCTGTTATAGAGGAAGGAAGACTAGAAGTTATCAAAGAAGCTGTACATGGACTAAGTTAGCCTGAAAAGGAAAAACTTTATCAGTAACTGACTTTATCAAGAGGAACAAATGAGAGCTCAGTGGGAGGAACTTGCGCCAGCCTTAAGTGCAATTTGGGTTGTGTGGACAATTAAGTAGCGGCCCAATAGAACCTGAGAGTGAAATTATGAAAACAAAGCAATAAAAGAGCTAACTGGTGAGAGAGAAAAAAGGAATAAAGGAGAAATAATTAGCGTCCAAACAGAGATTGATATTGAAAAGGAAGGGAAAAAAGAGCTCAGTGTGGCCACTTTGACACTGATAATGTAAATGGAGAACAAAAATGGAATAAGACACAGGTAAATAGTGACCAAATTAAGCCTGATAACGAGAGACAGAAAATGGAGCCATGCGGCACCAGATTGAGCTCAGTGTGGCCAAATTAAGTTCACCACAGAGAAGGAGGAACAAAAGAGAATGATGGTGGTGAATTTAGGGAGGATGTTGGAAAGAAACAGAAGAAGGGAATAAAAGAGCCAAGCAAGTAGAAAAGTGTGATCCTGGAAGGTAGAATAAGAGAGAGATGATGGGAAATAGAAATGAAGGTATAAAACAGAGGTAGATGGTCAGAAACTGTGCAAGGGAGGATGAGAGCAGAACAGGAAGGAAGGAAGGAAGGAGAGGGAGTTAGGGAAACTGAGGCAGAGATAGAAAGAATGGTTTAAATACTCAGATCTGTTCATAAACTGAGGCTGAGAGTGAAATGGGGAGGAAAAGAAAGTGAGAACACTCTCATATGCAGAGAAACTTTAACATATCTTCAAATCAACATTTTCAACTCTTTCCAGACAAAAAAAAGGAAGGTAGAAAAGAGAAAGAATAAACAAATACAGCACAAGAATTAGAGCATTGTGACAACTAGTACATTGTCTCCCATTTTCATAATTTCCCCTGTCTTCCTCTGCTAATATTGTGGAGACAGAGGGTTGCTGCTGTTTTCTTGGAGTAGAAAGAAACTGCAGATTTTGCTGCAGTTGTGGGGAGAAGCTGGTGTCTATTTAGACTCTGGCTCTTTTCTTGGACAGAGGCAAACACAGCCAGGCCTGCCAGCCCTACGGATTCTTGCCTTGCGTGCCCAACTCCCCCTTGCCTGCAATACAACATTCTTCTAGGGTGGCCACCATTTCTCCAGCTGGATGTCGTCAAGGATGGCAGTCTGAGCAGTCTCTGGCTGCTTCCACCCTCACCTCTGTCTTGGAAAGCTTTGTCCATGCACAGGAGACTAGAGAGAGAACACAAGCATGTCTGTGTGACCAACGTTTGTGTGATTACATTGACTCGTCTGGTCCGATTCAAGAAAAGCCTGGAGAGATTATGAAGTCCAGTCATTTCCATTTGATCCGGATGTTTGACCCATATGTTAAAAGACACTTTCAACAGCATATTTCTCCAGAGTCTTTATTCCTGCAAGGACAACAGTTGTGACATCCCACCATCTTGTTGCTTCTCAAGTTGGCCATCTAACAAAGTTAGCAACAGTGTTGCTGGATAAAATTGACATTATTATTATTATTATTATTATTATTATTATTATTATTATTATTATTATTATTATTATTATTATTCACAGTATTTATATACCGCTTCTCAACAAAAAAAGTTCATGAAGCGGTTTACAGAGAAAAGTCAAATAACTAATGGTTCTCTCAACAAATGTGCTCTGGATTAAAATGTAAACTCTTGTATTAAATCTTAATAAAACAGTGATTTGATTTTTTTTTACGATTGTTTGTTCATTGTCTTATTAGAAGGTTCCTACCTTTACATCACAGAACACTAAATAACTTCTCCAGTACAATAAGGGGTCACTCAAAAGAGAGAAGAGGTTCTCACCCAGTACATTAAGTTGTCATGAGAACTGACTTGCCCCAGATGCAGGGAGGAGAGCTGCGTGGACCTGCTTTGCTTGGAAGATGTAAACTGACTTTTCCTACCTTTGCCTTTGAGGCTATTAATCCCAAAAAGCTCTGGCGATGATAGAAGTAAAGGGAGTAAGACCCAGAGCAAACACTAGTAAACTCTGCTTTCTGCCTGAAAGCCCCATTGAGGAATTTTATCAGGGGGTACAAAGTTTCTTTAGAGTCCCTTCCCAAAGGGGAAGCAGGCAAAACAGAGCAGGGGGTAGGGTGGCAACAGCCAGAATAGTTTTTGGAGTCCAGGTCTACCTGCCCATCCTGTGTCAGCAGCTGGATACAGTAACACATAAAACCACATTCTTCTCTAAAATCTTTTAAATATAGAAAATCATTGCATAAAACTAGCACTATCATATTTCAGCTCATACTAGAATGGAAAGTGTCCTGTGTGGGCCAAAACCTACTTCTGCAGCAACTGTAGTCCTGCAGCTGTGTCCCTGAGCTCCTTCATGATAAGTGGATCCACACGCCTACTGTAGCAGGCCAGTTTCCTCCCAGAGTTGACACTGTGTTAAGGAGTGTTTTGTATGCTTTCCTTGGCCCATCACACATGGATTGCTGCAGCAGCCACCACCAGGCACCCATGGGAGCACCTACGGCATCCCACGCAGGCAGAGTCTGTGAGATAGGAATATGTAAGGAAATTTCTGGGCCCCCTCCTTTGTCTCCTGGGGCCCCTTTTTGACCCTGGGCTCGGGTACAAATTGCCCCCTGGACCCTACTCTTATGGGCCCTGTGATGGCCTCAGAGAGTGAATATATGACAGCACCATATTGCATTGAGTTAAACTGAGCTGTAGAGCCCTGGTGACAGGGAGTGTTAAACCTGCAGACCTAAAAGTCTTGTTCTTTTAGCTGACACCACCATCCCCTCTTCCTTGCAGTGCAGGTCCACTTGGTGTGCCCCTTCTCCCTCTTGATGACTGCCCCAGCTCTCTGACCCTATGCCATGAACTCTTTCTGCTTGATCAAGGCCATGTCCATTTTTGTAAAGAAGGTGAACAGCTGTCTTCTCATGTTTCTCTGACACCCTTTTAAAATATTTGAATATAGTCAGCACGAACCCCTCTGGTCTTCCCTGCTGGTGACCACGTCTCCCCCGGTTTATATAATAAACCAGCATCTCAGAGAGCAAGCAAGTTCCAATCTAACTTGCTGCCTTTCCACAGAAATGTGTCCCAAACTTGAGGTCAACCCCCTGACCGCCACATGCAGTTTCAGGTGGTACAGTATAGCAAAAGCTGCACCACACAATTCCACCGACTGTGTAGTTTGGTCACCATCTATCAAATGTGACCAATGGTGAAGCATCCATTACCACTTAACGGCAAGAATGGAGCAGCGAGAGGTGTTGGCCCTCTCAAATGTAAAGTTCCACTTCACAGCTTCAGAATGCTGAGGTTCAAACTGCATGTGATGATTAAAGAGTTATGTTTAAATTAGAGTTATGAGCCCCAGTGGCCTTAGTTTTCCTTTGGTCAATAGCAGTTGGAACAGGGCCCCCACACACTGGACTGTGGCGGGTCAGAAAGGGTCAGAAACCCTGTCCCATCAACTCATCAGTACCAGGGTATTTGAGGGACTTCTTCCTTCCATACTACCTGATCTGTCCTCTAAGATAATCCGAGGGTACTCTTTTGACCATGCTGCCATTGATGGAGGTGAGGGAGAAGGCAGCAAGGAATGGGGCCTTCTCAGTGGTGGCACCCCAATTGTGGAACTCCTGCCTACTGGAACTAAGAACTGTTCCCTCTTTGGGAACTTTTCTGCAGGGCCTAAAGACCTTTCTGTTCAGAAAGGCTTTTGATGGCTAATGTCACATAAACATACAATTTAATAAACATGAAATCATCGTTTTAATTGTTTTAATGGTTTATTGTTGTGTTTTTAAATCTTGTAGCCTTGGGTGCCCTTACTGGGAGAATGGCGGGGCATAAATGCATCAAATAAATAGTCCAAATTTATGGGGTTCCCCAATCTGACCACTATGTACCACAGAGAAAAGCTCCCCTTGGCCCTAATGGGATTGCTTGTGAGGTAAACAGCAGTGGAGTTGGGGGATTCTCATAAATTGGAACCCCCAGCCTGGCTGCAAACACATTCTTCCTTTTGGAAGTCTGAGCACATTAGACTCCTGCACCTCCTGGGCAGGAGGTCTGGTCTGGAGGGTAGAGCCTCCATTAGCCCGAAGATAACATCAGAAGGTCGCCAGTTCGAGGACACCAGCAGCTCCCTGAACGGCTGAGAATGGCGAGAACTTGAAGCAGCTGACAAGTGATTCCGCCTGCTCTTGGTGTGAGCAAGAAGCGTCTTGGCTGCCCTCCATGTGAGAGATGGAGCTGCCTGTCAGCCTGCGTGGGAGAACTGGAGGCCAGAAGTGAGACCAAACCAGGAAGATCCATTCTGAAATGTTGTTGGTTCTTGAAAGAGAGAACCTCTATGATTGTAAAAATCCCCTTGAGGGATTTAGAAATGCCTGCCTATATAAACCACCTTGAATGAAGTCAGAGGAGTAATCCGATGACCAGAAAGGCTGTATATAAATACCTAGTTATTAATTATTATTATTATCAATTACAGCCCTCTTACCCTGTGACCTCCCTGGCATTCACACGGCCTTTGCAAGAGTTTCTTACATGGGAACGATCTTCCCTTTAGCACATGAAAAGGGACATGAGTGACAATTTCAGTTCACCAAATGGCAGGTCACACAGGCTCATTTTGACGTGCGTTCTTTGCAACACGTCCTCTCCCTATTTGCCCCCCTTTGGCCTCCTCTCTCCCCCTGAGTTCCTGGCAGGGCTGCAGTAGCCCAATTGTCTCAGCCCGATTGGCAATTTAAGCCACTAGGGCTTGTTTCTAAGTAGACAGACAGAGAACTGGGCTCCGAGGCGGCAATCCTATCCATACTATTGTGGGAGTAAGCCCCATTGACTAAAATCAGCTTGCTTCTGAGTAGACATGCAGAGAATTGGGATTCGAGGTTGCAATCCTATCCCCACTTTCCCAGGAGTACGTCCCATTGACTGTAATGGCCTTGCCTCTGAGTAGACATGCCTAGGATTGGGCTCTCGGGCTACAATCCTATCCACACTATTGTGGGAGTAAGCCCCATTGACTAAAATGGGCTTGCTTCTGTTTAGACATGCCTAGAATTGGGCTCCAAGCCTGCAATCCTACCACACTTTCCTGGGAGTAAGCCCATTGACTAAACTGGGCTTGCTTCCAAATAGACATGCAGAGGATTTGGCTCTGAGTTGGCTGGCTGTGAGAGGTCACCTGCGCATGTGCAGGACCCTGAAGAGGTGAGGAGGCAAGTCGCAGCAGGAGCACTGAGCAGCAAATGGCTCCGCCTCCTCATTTGTTCATCTCATGCCTCCACCCCACTTCCTAAAGGTAAGCCGCTGCTCTTATGATTGTCTCCAACCCCCTCCTGCACTCTCCAACTGTAAGGCTGCAACCCTGATTCCTACCCTACCTCACTTACCAGGCAGTAAGACCCATTGAACACCATGGAGTACTGGCTAACATTTTGCACTCAGTTTAACAAATAAAAAGACCAAATTTAATTAATTACACTTGATGTCATTGCTGCAGAGGAAGGCTACAGAATTTTTTTTGCACTGGGTAGCAACTTGCAGCCCAATCCTATCCCACTATCCTGGGAGTAAGCCCCATTAACTCTAATGGGACTTACTTCTGAGTAGACATGCATAAGAACATGAGAACAGCCCCACTGGATCAGGTCATAGGCCCATCTAGTCCAGTATCTCACAGTGGCCCACCAAATGCCCCAGGGAGCACACCAGATTGAGGACATACAATTTATGTCCCCAGATTGGGGACATGATTGAGACATACAAAATTATGCAGGGGATGGACAGAGTGGATAGGGAGATGCTCTTTACACTCTCACATAATACCAGAACCAGGGGACATCCACTAAAATTGAGTGTTGGGCGGGTTAGGACAGACAAAAGAAAATATTTCTTTACTCAGCGCGTGGTCGGTCTGTGGAACTCCTTGCCACAGGATGTGGTGCTGGCGTCTAGCCTAGACGCCTTTAAAAGGGGATTGGACGAGTTTCTGGAGGAAAAATCCATTATGGGGTACAAGCCATGATGTGTATGCGCAACCTCCTGATTTTAGGAATGGGTTAAGTCAGAATGCCAGATGTAGGGGAGAGCACCAGGATGAGGTCTCTTGTTATCTGGTGTGCTCCCTGGGGCATTTGGTGGGCCGCTGTGAGATACAGGAAGCTGGACTAGATGGGCCTATGGCCTGATCCAGTGGGGCTGTTCTTATGTTCTTATGTTATGTTCTTATGTTCAGATAACAAGAGACCTCATCCTGGTGCCCTCCCTTGCTTCTGGCCTTCTGACATAGCCCATTTCTAAAATCAGGAGGTTGCACATACACATCATGGCTTGTAACCCATAATGGATTTTTCCTCTAGAAACTTGTCCAATCCCCTTTTAAAGGCATCTGGGCCAGATGTCGCCACCACATCCTGCAGCAAGGAGTTCCACAGACCAACCACACGCTGAATAAAGAAATATTTTCTTTTGTCTGTCCTAACTCTCCCAACACTCAATTTTGGTGGATGTCCCCTGGTTCTGGTGTTATGTGAGAGTGTAAAGAGCATCTCCCTATCCACTCTGTCCATCCCCTGCATAATTTTGTATGTCTCAATCATGTCCCCAATCTGGGGACATAAATTGTATGTCCTCAATCTGGTGTGCTCCCTGGGGCATTTGGTGGGCCACTGTGAGATACTGGACTAGATGGGCCTGGTTTATATAATAAACCAGCATCTCAGAGAGCAAGCAAGTTCCAATCTAACTTGCTGCCTTTCCACAGAAATGTGTCCCAAACTTGAGGTCAACCCCTGACCGCCACATGCAGTTTCAGGTGGTACAGTATAGCAAAAGCTGCACCACACAATTCCACCAACTGTGTAGTTTGGTCACCATCTATCAAATGTGACCAATGGTGAAGCATCCAATGGTGAAGGAAATGGAAAAGGTGCAAAAGAGAGCAACTAAGACGATTACGGGGCTGGGGCACCTTTCTTATGAGGAAAGGCTACGGCGTTTGGGCCTCTTCAGCCTAGAAAAGAGACGCTTGAGGGGGGACATGATTGAGACATACAAAATTATGCAGGGGATGGACAGAGTGGATAGGGAGATGCTCTTTACACTCTCACATAATACCAGAACCAGGGGACATCCACTAAAATTGAGTGTTGGGCGGGTTAGGACAGACAAAAGAAAATATTTCTTTACTCAGCGCGTGGTCGGTCTGTGGAACTCCTTGCCACAGGATGTGGTGCTGGCGTCTAGCCTAGACGCCTTTAAAAGGGGATTGGACGAGTTTCTGGAGGAAAAATCCATTATGAGGTACAAGCCATGATGTGTATGCGCAACCTCCTGATTTTAGGAATGGGTTAAGTCAGAATGCCAGATGTAGGGGAGAGCACCAGGATGAGGTCTCTTGTTATCTGGTGTGCTCCCTGGGGCATTTGGTGGGCCGCTGTGAGATACAGGAAGCTGGACTAGATGGGCCTATGGCCTGATCCAGTGGGGCTGTTCTTATGTTCTTATGTTCTTATCCATTACCACTTAATGGCAAGAATGGAGCAGCGAGAGGTGTTGGCCCTCTCAAATGTAAAGTTCCACTTCACAGCTTCAGAATGCTGAGGTTCAAACTACATGTGATGATTAAAGAGTTATGTTTAAATTAGAGTTATGAGCCCCAGTGGCCTTAGTTTTCCTTTAGTCAATAGCAGTTGGAACAGGGCCCCCACACACTGGACTGTGGCGGGTCAGAAAGGGTCAGAAACCCTGTCCCATCAACTCATCAGTACCAGGGTATTTGAGGGACTTCTTCCTTCCATACTACCTGATCTGTCCTCTAAGATAATCCGAGGGTACTCTTTTGACCATGCTGTCATTGATGGAGGTGAGGGAGAAGGCAGCAAGGAATGGGGCCTTCTCAGTGGTGGCACCCCAATTGTGGAACTCCTGCCTACTGGAACTAAGAACTGTTCCCTCTTTGGGAACTTTTCTGCAGGGCCTAAAGACCTTTCTGTTCAGAAAGGCTTTTGATGGCTAATGTCACATAAACATACAATTTAATAAACATGAAATCATCGTTTTAATTGTTTTAATGGTTCATTGTTGTGTTTTTAAATCTTGTAGCCTTGGGTGCCCTTACTGGGAGAATGGCGGGGCATAAATGCATCAAATAAATAGTCCAAATTTATGGGGTTCCCCAATCTGACCACTATGTACCACAGAGAAAAGCTCCCCTTGGCCCTAATGGGATTGCTTGTGAGGTAAACAGCAGTGGAGTTGGGGGATTCTCATAAATTGGAACCCCCAGCCTGGCTGCAAACACATTCTTCCTTTTGGAAGTCTGAGCACATTAGACTCCTGCACCTCCTGGGCAGGAGGTCTGGTCTGGAGGGTAGAGCCTCCATTAGCCCGAAGATAACATCAGAAGGTCGCCAGTTCGAGGACACCGGCAGCTCCCTGTACGGCTGAGAATGGCGAGAACTTGAAGCAGCTGACAAGTGATTCCGCCTGCTCTTGGTGTGAGCAAGAAGCGTCTTGGCTGCCCTCCATGTGAGAGATGGAGCTGCTT
The DNA here is from genome assembly GCF_035046505.1 of Tiliqua scincoides. Taxonomy (NCBI): domain Eukaryota; kingdom Metazoa; phylum Chordata; class Lepidosauria; order Squamata; family Scincidae; genus Tiliqua; species Tiliqua scincoides. Next base: position 304,042,642 of record NC_089821.1, read on the forward strand.
GTCAGCCTGCGTGGGAGAACTGGAGGCCAGAAGTGAGACCAAACCAGGAAGATCCATTCTGAAATGTTGTTGGTTCTTGAAAGAGAGAACCTCTATGATTGTAAAAATCCCCTTGAGGGATTTAGAAACGCCTGCCTATGTAAACCACCTTGAATAAAGTCAAAGGAGTAATCTGATGACCAGAAAGGCGGTATATAAATATCTAGTTGTTGTTGTTGTTAAAAAGCTGGCAGACCTGCTAGTAGTGCCATTACAATGTGCTTTATGGCGCTTTGCTTTCTAGCGGTGGACATGTTCTGTTGGCTCAGTCCAAGCATATAACCTCTACTGATAAGGAATCTTTCAACAGAGTGGTTCCCAAATGTTTTAGCACCAGGACCCACTTTTTAATCCTCCCAACACCTGGGGCTGGAAGTGCTGTCATGAAGCAGGAACAGATGTCATGTTCTCACCTAGGAACTCATTATGACTAAAATGACAGAATGTCTTCTGCAAAGGTCTGCCAGTCTTGATCCACCCAGTCATTGCACGGAAGCGGAGATGGCCGCTGCTGCTGGGGAAAGAGAGATATGCCAGGCTCCTTCTGCACCCAGCGCCAGACTTTATTCCAGCTCGGAAGCATTTTCCAATTCATTCCTCCCCCTATACTGATTTGCAAGTGAGCACAGAGTCCAACCCTCCCAACAAGCACCTATGGGAGGCCTCTTCGCATCGTGTTCTCACTGATGAGCCTGTTTGACAAAATGCTTCGAACACACAGCTCCAGTTCACCCACTCACTCCCATTTCACCCAGCCTGCAGCCTTCCCATTGATCCTCATCTTGCCCCTTTATAGCCGGCAATCTCTGCCAAGTAGAAGGATATGACCTGCAGTTGGTTCTAAGCAGTCATGTTTGCCTCTGTTGGGTGGTCTTCCAGGAGTGCCCCCCAGTTGCTTCTTCCCCCCCCCGTCCCTGCTGCACCCTTCCAACCTTTGCTTTAAATTTGCAGTGAACTGTACTGTTCGCTGCCCACCCTATGGCGGGGGGGGCAAGGTGTTGCTTGTTAGAGGTGAAGATGGGAAAAGGATGTGCCAGAGGGGAGGTGGGACTGAGCGACTGTGTCTCCCTCACTTCTCCATCACCCCTGGAGCAGCAAGTGGGAGCCAGCAGTGAGTAACCACTTGGGGAAAACGAACCCCCTTCCACGGCTGCAGGGTTTGGGCGGCATTACACGACACACCAAAAATTGGGGCGTGACCCACCGTTTGAGACTGTTGGTGCTGACATGCCCCACAACAGCCATCTCCTCCCCAGCAATCTCTACTGGCCTGTCTAGACATGATGTGATGTCTTCGTACCAGGCAGGCAAGTCACCCTGCAGACCTGCTCTCTATGTTCCTGACAATCGACTCACCCACTGCAAGAAACCCCCTACCCCGCTTCCCCCCTCAAGGGTATCCTTAGTGTAACTGGATGTGGGCCCATCCCTTGAAGGAGAAGTTCTCCCCAGAATGATGTCCTCCAGCCCGGAGACTTCCTACCCCAGCAGCTCAGGAGCTGTCTCCCTGAGGGTGGGATGACGCTTGCAAGTCCCCGGAAGTCTCACGGTGGTCCCTCTCTGCCTGCCTCTGCTTCTGCAGGTCCCCAACCAAGGCCTCAAGGCAGCAGACCCTTTCCCTGAGTCTCCGGAGCCCCTTTCCCACCCATGACTGATTATCTGGATCCTTTTCAATCTGGCTTCAGGCCGGGCTTTGGGACGGAAACCGCCTTGGTCGCCTTGGTGGATGACCTACGCCGGGGACTGGACAGGGGGAGTGCGTCCCTGTTGGTCCTGCTGGACCTCTCAGCGGCTTTCGATACCATCGACCATGGTATCCTTCTGGGCCGATTGGCTGAGTTGGGAGCTGGAGGCACTGTTTTGCGGTGGTTCCGCTCCTACTTGGAGGGTCGGTCCCAGATGGTGGTGCTGGGGGATGCCTGTTCGACACCCTGGCCCTTGAGATGCGGGGTGCCACAGGGCTCAATTCTGTCCCCCATGCTATTTAACATCTACATGAAACCGCTGGGAGAGGTCATCCGGGGGTTTGGAGTGGGGTGCCATCAATATGCTGATGACACCCAGCTCTATCTCTCCTTTCCTCCAGACTCCAGGGTGGCGGTTGAGGACCTGGAGCGCTGTCTGGAGGCAGTGAGGATCTGGATGGGGGCTAACAAGCTGAAATTAAATCCGGATAAGACAGAGGCTCTCCTGGTTAGGAAATCCTCGATGCAGGTGCTGGACTATCGGCTTGCCCTGAATGGGGTTGCACTCCCTCTGAAGGAGCAGGTCCGCAGCTTGGGGGTCCACCTGGACTCGCAGCTGCTCCTGGATTCCCAGGTGGCGGCTGTGGCTAGGGGGGCCTTCGCTCAGCTTCGGCTGGTGCGCCAGCTGCGGCCGTACTTGGATCGTGCAGACCTGGCCACGGTGATCCATGCCTCAGTGACATCGAGATTAGATTACTGTAACGCACTCTATGTGGGGCTGCCCTTGAAGACGGTTCGGAAACTGCAACTAGTGCAGAATGCGGCGGCCCGTGTGGTTACTGGAGGTAGGCGGTTTGACCCTGTCAGTCTGCTTCTCCAGCGGCTGCACTGGCTGCCCATTCGTTTCCGGGCCCAATTCAAGATGCTGGTATTGACCTTTAAAGCCCTATACTGCTCTGGACCAGGGTATCTTAGAGATCGCCTGCTCCCGTACAATCCGGCTCGCCCTCTCAGGTCATCAGAGAAGGCCTTTTTACAAGTGCCGCCGCCTAGGGAGGTACGTGGGGCGGCTGCAAGAAATAGGGCCTTCTCAATAGTGGCACCAACGCTATGGAACTCCCTTCCCCTTGACTTAAGAATGGCTCCCTCTCTTGAGACTTTTCGGCGAGGCCTGAAGACCCTTCTGTTTAAACAGGCCTTCTGAGTTCTTGGCCTTTTAACATTTTTTAACATCTTTTAATATTTTTTTTACAGGCCTGATTCTTTTATGACTTGCTTCTGCTCTATGCTCTTTTTACCTATTTTTACTCTGACTGCTGTTTTTTAGTATGTGTTAATATGTTTTTATTTGTTTTTAAATTGTTTTTAATATGTTGTAAGCCGCCTTGAGTCCCTTCGGGGAGAAAGGCGGGGTAGAAATAAAGTTATTATTATTATTATTATGACTGTCATATAGTGCTAACAGAGGCGACCTTTCGCCCTTCCTCCCTCCCATTTGTGGGGAACTGTATTGTTTGCTGCCCATCCTGGGGCAGGGAGTGTTGGTTCTTAGAGGAGATGGTGGGGAGAAAAGGTGCCAGAGGGGAGGTGGGACTGAGCACTTGTGTCTCCCTCACCCAGGGTGACAAGATGTCCTCTTTTCCCAGGACATGTCCTCTTTTTAGCCTCATGTCCTGGAAAAGAACTTAGATGTCCTCCTTTTCCCTGTGAGCAGGTCCCTAAAGGCAGCTCAGAGCCTTCTTGATATTAAATATAGTATTTATATATTTATATTATATATAAATATATATGTTTGCTGCCTTGATATTAAATATAATATAGCCTTCTTGATTTAAATTTAATGATAAGTACTA